>NC_079891.1:35652375-35689206 GCF_024868665.1 Triplophysa rosa | reverse complement strand
TATCTCACGCTCTCACTCGGCCCAAATAAATCTCATGTGAAATAACAAAGGCACTGTAAAGTAACGTTAGCCCACACAGCACCAAACTGCTCCACACGAAGTGAAACGTAATATTTAACTGCGATGAGTGCGATCTATACAGATTACTGCTGTTTTCATACACTAACAGGTGAATAAATGGGTTCGCGGTGTTATTACTGTCCAATAAGTATTGTGTGGTAGCAAAATTGCTTCCATCACTTACAACAAGTTTCCAACGCCTCAAATCAATGCACGTACTTTGGTAAGTAGCGATGCTGGCTCCGCCTTTACGTAATGACGCTGTACGTCGGAGAGAGGAGCGCGATCAGCTTGAAAATGCATTTTCAAAACCACATTGATTTTTGCTACACCCATACTATTTCGGTGTGTAACCGAAAATGCAATCCCAAATATCTAACCTCTTAATGTTAATGCATAACATTTAAATGATCATTTTGCTACATTTTGCTCGGCTATCTTAAACGTATATAATAAACAGAATGGTTTCAAAATTTTAGCAAGTAACATATTTTTTTTCCTTTCAGCTCTAGCGTGACAGTTTGGTCCCTTTTTGCACCCTGGGTTTATGGGTTTTCTGTAAGTATTGACCATAATAATACAACTTTTTATTCAAATTTGTTTTTGGTTTTACTACTGACTTTTTAGTAACACTTACAATAAGGTTCTATTTGTTAACATAGGATGTTAATACATTTTAACATTTGGCAATACACTTTTAAATCAATCAATTTAGATCAAGATTTAATGGCGACTTCAGTCATCCTGCTCTTGATGGCCTTCTTCAGAGAGGCGATGGACTCCCTGTTCATCTTAACTGATGTAAGTATTGTTTTATCTCAACACATTCATTGTTTGTTTTGCCTGCAGCACCATGAGAACATTTTCAGTTGCCTTTAATTTTTAGATTGAAGAACTGGACCCTGATGCCATCATGTTTTCTGTAGTTACTTCAAGTTTTGTGTATTGCTTCATGTTGTTTTACTATGTTACAGGTCACTGCAACCCAGGCAGATGTGGAGGCACAGCAGGTCATACCAGATACCAGAGACACCCAGACTCATTTTGCTCGGTAAGTTTGTACTTTCCCACTACAGTTTCTTTAAATACCCATGTATACACCCACACACTACACTACACCCTCACACACCCACACACTACACTACACCCTCACACACCCACACACTACACTACACCCTCACACACGCACACCCACACACTACACTCAGGATAGGAGTAAATTCAGGGATGAGTTGAGTGTATTTGAATCATCGGCATATTTGTAAATGTAATAAATATAGGCATATTTGTTGACTTAATGTGTATGATATTGCTAACAGGTTTCTGGCCAGAATCAACCCTGAAGATGGGAAAAAATGCACATCCAGACAGGGAGTAAGCAAAAAGACAGGGAGTGCAGAGAAAGGCAGTGGCCATTAACCCCCATGTGAACAGCTTCATGCAGTCCCTGATGGAGTTTGAATGGAAGACTTCAAACTAAAGGCCAGTGGTCTGTCTGCCACAGTTTAATGCATTACTGTTCAGTCCTTTATGAAATTGGAGTAGAATATTCAAAACTATGTGCAAGTGTTCTCTTTACCTCAGTTAAATATGTTACAGTTTTGTCGTTGATGAACTTTGAATAGAAAATGTCATACTACGGGCCAGTGTTCTCTTTGCGAGATTTAAATGTTACAGTTTAGTCCTTGATGAAGTTTAAATGGAACATTTTAAACTACAGACCAGTGTTCTCTTAGCCAGAGTTAAATGACACCTGTTACTTTGTTGCTATTGTTTCTTTTGATGTGTAATGTTTAAATTTCTAGTCACTTACAGTAAATGTTGTAATATATACATAGTCATTATTCAGTTTTTATTAATATAATACATAATACTTCAATACTGTTTCAAATGTTTAATTTTTTAAAATATTTTAATACTTTTTGTTTCAATGAAATGATTCAATAAAAAATATGTTTGATGCAAACATTGCTTGGATTGCCTTTTGATTCATAATGTCAAGTATAGCAGTTTTGTAATATGAATAACTAATAAAGTAATTATTGCCAAAAAGTATTAAATAGTAATAACGTGTCAATATAGGTATTACAGTAAATTACAGTATAATACAAATACAGTAAAAATAGACAAAATTACAAAATATTGTAAAAATACAGTAAAGAACTGTTTTGTAGCTATACAGTAATATTTTTTGTACTGTAAAATGTATTACAGTACAGCACTGTAAATAAAAATACAGTAACTTGCTGGCAACCGTGCTGCCAGTAACTTACTGTAAAAATACAAGGAAATCGTTAACAGTGTACACACAGTGTGGTTTTATTAGAAATGATATTCTGTGCTGTTTAAATCGAAAATTAGGCTACTTTAGTGATGAAAAAGGAATTATTAGGCTAAAAGAATAATCTAATGCATTGATTTCATCCTCCATATTGTGTGGGATGATGTATTTTACTTATTTTAATTAGATTAACGTTAGACAAGCGATGGATAAAAACACAGCATGGATGTATTCATTACTGACGTGTAAACGGACCGAGAAAAATATTTTAGGCCAACGTT
The DNA here is from genome assembly GCF_024868665.1 of Triplophysa rosa. Taxonomy (NCBI): domain Eukaryota; kingdom Metazoa; phylum Chordata; class Actinopteri; order Cypriniformes; family Nemacheilidae; genus Triplophysa; species Triplophysa rosa. Next base: position 35,686,584 of record NC_079891.1, on the reverse strand, counting down.
CTGGGAACGTTCCCCTAACGTTAGTTTCTGGTTCCCAGAAAGTTTTTAAAGGTTTGTTTTTGGTTATCTTTACGGAAATAAAACGTTAGTTTCATGGTTTCTATAACGTTAGGGTAACGTTCCCCTAACGTTAGTTTCTGGTTCCCAGAAAGTTTTTTAAGGTTTGTTTTTGGTTATCTTTACGGAAATAAAACGTTAGTTTCATGGTTTCTATAACGTTAGGGTAACGTTCCCCTAACGTTAGTTTTTGGTTCCCAGAACGTTATGGGAACCAGAAACTAACGTTCTATTAACGTAAAGAAAACTTTCCTGGAGAACCAAAAACGAACCTTAGAAAATATCGTTCTGGGAACCAAAAACTAACGTTAGGGGAACGTTCTGGGAACCAAAAATTGTTAGCTGGGATGTCCCTTTAAACAAAAATACGGGTGGCCTCCTTCAGCACACCCTACGAAGCTTTATCCTAGGTCCAGAGTCCTTTAGGTTCCACTTTCCTGGTCCGGTTCTCCCGTCATCAGCCCGTGTCAGTCTGTGAGTCTCTCGTTCTCTGTGTGGTGGTGCTGCTGCTGTCGTTTTATCTGCTCTCTCTGCGCCCTTACTGGAATTAGACACAGGTGTTGATTGTTTGCACGTGTTCCCTTTACTCACCGCTCGTCTCCCGGCTCTCTCTCCCGTTGCGTCCCTCGCTAAACCACGCCCCCCTCGCCACAGCTACGTTCGTCACCGGAACTTACGAAAGTAGGGGAGAGCGAGGCACGACATAATGCTTTTTGGTTTTAGCTCAATCACTCATTTTGCAATATAAATTGCAAATTGCATAGGATGCTCACTCATACATAGGCTCTTATATGAAAATATTTGTTTGTACCAAAAATAAGGTTAAAAAGAATGGTTTCTATTCAACTAACCTCACTCCCTTAACGTGCACCTGGAGGCAAGCAGACTCAAAGAAAGAGAGAGAGAACAACAACAGCAGGCAAAATAACTGAATACATAACAACAGACCTGTTAGAAAGGGCTTTTTTGCAGTAATGATGACGTGTGTTAAGAATCCAGTTCATTGACAGTCGGTCAGGACTTCTTTGCATCCATATTAATATTCTTTCTACGGTATAGTTAACATATACTTGATCTTTACTTATTTAGGTTACTCTGACAATTTAATCTTTTTAAAAAAATACTCATCTTAGTTTAGTAGCTTGTAATTGCAGGTTTTTTGTCGTTTCACTGTTCACTCAGATTACCAAATGAAGATAAACAGTTGACTTTGGAATTGATTTACATGTGTTGAGATAACATGAATCATTTCAGCTTAATTGAAACTACAGGTATGATTGGATTCTCAGCATGCTTTGCTCTCATATATAACTGTAAAGGTTATACTGTATGTGTTTTTCATCAAGATAAGGAGATTAGTGTAAATTGTTCTGTCTAGAAGATTTTCTGTTAGATTCTTATCTTGAGTCTTGACCAGCTTTTGTACGACTTACACAGAAATCTCTCATGTGCTCACATGTCCAACTGTTTGACATTTGCCCGCATGACAGTTTGGGACATTTCCGTGATTCACTGTAAATTTACAGTCCTAAAGTGTCACATCAATGTAAAATTGTAATCACTTTCAGAAGCGAAACATCTGGTCATCAGTTTTGCCCACCGGTTTTAACAGTTTATTAAAGGATACAAGGTTTATAGTTAATATAGGAAAATATACAGCTGCCAGTTTTTTATTTACTGCAAAAACAATTTTCTTCTATTTTTAAGTGTCAATTTTTTTGAAGAAAATTGTTGAATTAATTCACAGATAGAACGTTTTAGGTGTGGGTGATCAGATGAGAGCAAGAGAATTGTGTGGTGAGACATTATTGGTGTACTTTTTTTTTATGCACCTGAGAAATAACTTAATAATACTTGATACTTAAAAAATCAAGAAACTGAAACCAGTTTGTGCAGTATATGTATAAACCTGTAAAAAGTTTTTGTTTAGCTTTGTGGACCTTGTTCTATACAACATTGCTTTCTGGACCTGTTTAATTGAGTTGAACCTATAGGACATTTTACATTCACATGCTGTGTGAATAACAAGCCAAGAATGTGATTTAGAATAGATAAACAACTATAGTCCTGCACACACATGCTCATCAACACCCACATGCTCTTTATTTTACTGACAGAACACGTTCACACGTCAGTTCGTTGAATCATTTCAACAGTTGGTTTCTGAGGAAATCTGCTGGAATCTGATGACTTTCACACACATACAGTGACTACATGTAACATTATATTTCTTTAACAGTCATTTCAAATACATGTCAAGCACTGTAGTGTCGATGCTTTAATGAAACATTCTTTTAGCTTGTTAGCCTACAAAATCCATGAGCTTAAAAATTCATTTGTTCAAAATGCAATGAAGAATAGCCATAAACCTTTGCATCTGAATGTATAGATTTTATATCTGCATGGTCAGCGAAAAAGAACTGATGTTTATTTTTGGTTATTATATTATTATTCAATCGATATGAGCATTGAGTTAAGTGAACTTTTTGTTCATTTGAGGGAACGCGTTATTAGGGTTTTATCAGAGGTCGGCTTGATTTCTTTACACATGTTGTGTTATCCAAAGCTCATCATTTGCTTATTTTACTAAACGTATTTACAACTGAAACATATAAGCTTAAACACAAGCTTGCAAATGACAACATTAACCACTTGGTCACAGTGCACAAACCTGCAGTCATCAGATGATTAACAGATCTCTTTTCTGTAATTCAATGTTCTTTTTAAATCACTGTGCGTCTCGATAAATAAATTCAACTGTTTTACATTTTAGCTTCTGAAATGAATTCTCCGCATTAAAGTGATACTTCACCCAAAAATGAAAATCTTGTCACCATTATTCTTTCAGTTGTTCCACATCTGTTGAGATCTGTTTGGTTATAAGCATTTTTCCAAATATCTTTCTCTGTGTTCATCAGAACAAAGACATTAATACAGATTTGGAACAACTCGAAGGTGAATAAATGATGACAGAATTTTCACTTTTGGGTGAAGTATCACTTTAAGTGGTTTTATTACACACATTTTCCAAACTGCTTCTGTTGCAGCTGCAGGGTGTTATTGACAAGTCAACATTTAATCTGTATTTTAGGACCATATAATAACAGCTTTGTTATATAATTTGTAGCTGTATATAAAATGTGAGTAAACATTATCCATCTGTACATTTCTGGTTTAACAGGAAATAATCACTGTAAAAGTCAGTCACATGACCATCAACACCTATTGCACAATTCTTAACGTCACACTAAACAAGTGTATATAATGCTGGATCATATAGAGAAAGGGTTTAGTTCTTAGATTAGACAAAAGAGTTTCCGACAAGTGCACATCGGGATCCCAGAAACATGAGGACTGTGGCTCTTGTGTGTTTTTGTCTCCTATATTCCAGGTAAGCCTTTAACGTAACCACTTTCATGATGCAGGCAATTTTACTCACATTTTATATACAGCTACAGATTATATAACAAAGCTGTTATTATATGGTCCTAAAATACAGATTAAATGTTGACTTGTCAATAACATTTGCTTACACACCCCGCAGCTGCACCAGTAGCAGTTTGGAAAATATATTAGTGGATGATGTGTATGAATTACTCTGGAAAAACAATATAGGGATTGCCTATGATACCTATGGGTCAGAATTCCTGAGAGAAATGGAGAGTGGCACGCTGCAGGCGGAGAAATACATCAACTTCACCTTACAGGACATCAACTATTTAGTAAAAGTGACTGAGATGTTGAGGGAAATGAGTGAAAGAGTTACAGAGCCTGAGGACGTCAGAGATTTCCTAAATGGAAGATATCAAAGTTACAAGACTTTCGCCGACTCAATGATCCAGCAGTATTTTTTCAAAGTAAGAATTACCATACATCATTGACATTTACCCTGTTGTCATTTCAAACCTGTATGCATTTCTTTCTTCTGCAGAACACAAAAGAAGATATTTTGAAAAATGTTGGTCCTCATTGACTTGCACTGGTTTTGTGTCCATACAATAGAAGTCAATGGGGACCAACAGTTTTTGGTTACTAACATTCTTCAAAATATCTTCTTTTGTTTTGTGCAAAAGAAAGAAAATCACACGCATTTAAAATGACAACAGGGTGAGTAAATGATGACAGAATTTTTATTTTGAAGCTAAACTATTCCTTTAAGGATTATGTGTACAGTTCTTAAGCAACACATTCCTAGAGTCATGAAAGTCATGATGTGATGTGATTTACTCCCTCTTCCAGGATCAAAACCTTGCCATCAAAGAAACTCCAGCTATGGAGAAGTATCTTTCAGATTACAGAACATTTATGAAGGATCCATTGGATTTCATCGTAGCTCTTCTGCCCTGCACTAGACTCTGGGTGTGGTTGGCTAATAAAATGAGTATTCCTCAAAACAGTCCCTACTACACCTGGAAAGAAAGCAATATGTACTGCCATCCTGAGAAGTACAAACCTCTGCTGAACAAGTATCTCAACACACCCGACAAAGTGAAGCGTGCTAATGATGTGTTCTGTACTCAGATGCAGAATGAGTATCATTTCTTTACCAGTTCTTTAGTGATTGACGGTTTCTGTACTATCATAGGCAACAATGAAATCAAATGTTATGATAAAAATGTTTTTATCAATGTGTGATTAACCTTTCATTGAAGCAGAGAGATTGTTTAACATCCTAAGATGCGTACTTTGCTTTTTGTGATGCGTCTATACACTGTTTTAAGGAAAGTTACTGTGATTTTTATTTGACATTGTTCTCAAATCTCTCCAATATTACAAACAATATCCGTAAATTAACAACTGTTATTTTACGTATTGTGACATTTAGAGTACTGCACATTTTTATACAGAAAAATTACGTCTGTTTTCTTAAATTACATACAAATGTATGAAAAATTTCAAAATAATCTGTAATTAAACACACTGTAAAAAATGATATGTGATGCTTACTTAAGGTTGGTAAGATTGCACATAATGTTTGTTTTATTTTTAAAGTTCTTTTAAAGTTCCTTTAAAGCTTATTTGTGACCCTGGACGACAAAACGGTCAGCTTTTCGACATTGTCGTAATTTTATAGACCGCCTGGCCGTCTCCACAACATAACAGCTCCCACGATCTCTAGTTTAAACACTCTAATCCCTCAAAATACCCATTGGTATTATGAAACCCCACATTGGCATTGAAAAGAGCATCTCACCTACAGATGACGTGCGCTGTCAGGAGTCGTCCTACAGGGCGGTGTCCGGTTGAACTCAGAAGTTCGGTCACTGGGCTAGATCGATGGATTTTCATTCAGGTTGAACCAATAATTATATTTGCAATTACTTCACACAGAGACTTGTTAAAAGAGGTAGATTGAATCACCATAACACATGGCTTCGGTTTAATAACAAATCATCAAAAAGTAATCTTACAAACATAACATAACATCGAAAAGTCTTCACCACGAGGTTCGGCCTCGTTCAACATTTGAGTTCTCCTTTTGTAGGGTCCCCGTACAAAGGAGTCACGTGCCAGGATATACATTCCTTATTTGGGCACCACACATCCTGCCATACATTGCCTACCTAAGCATAGTACACACAATACTATGGAAACAACACCTTTAACCACACTGGAGATAACATCTCGAGTTTATGGCAGTTGAAATCTTTTTCCCCCCATTTGCAAACCTATACATGGGGAAGGCTTCACACCCTTTACATTTCTAACACCTAAGCGGTCTTAACCGCTGACCTTTTCACCTTTCTCTTAAGAGTGGAGGTGTCAAAACAACATCCTGCAAATCTATATGGTGCAGTAGCCTAATCTCTATTACAGAGTACAATTTACCTCAACAGCCAGCGCTAACTCTTCCTGTGAACCCAAAGAGTTAACCTCGGCTGTGGTTACCTATAAATTAGAACAAAAGTCATCTTCTATGAATATTTCCCTTGCAAGCCTCATCATTTTCTTATTGATACGTTCTTGCTGCCGAATCAATTGAATAATTTCTGTAGCTTTGGAAATCATATTCCTCGTTGATTCCCGATGGTTTTGTTCTTCGCTTGTTCCTCCTCTCCTTGATCCTGATTCTCTCCTGCTTTCGCTGGAGACCTTGAACAATCAAATCACTCCAACTGGTCCAAAACGCGGCAGCTGGAGTTCTTACACGTACAAAAAAGTATGAACATATTAGCCCGGTTCTGTCAACCTTGCACTGGTTACCTATAAAGCATCGTGTTAACTTTAAAATCTTGCTTATTACCTATAAAGCCCTACATGGTTTAGCTCCTCAATACTTGAATGAACTCCTTTTGTATTACAGTCCTTCACGTGCATTACGCTCTCAGGCGTCCTGTCAGTTGGTAATACCTAGAATTTCAAAATCAAGTGCAGGTGGTAGATCCTTTTCCTATCTAGCGCCTAAACTTTGGAATAGTCTTCCCTGCACTGTCCGGGAGGCAGACACACTCTGTCAGTTTAAATCTAGACTAAAGACGCATCTTTTTAATCTTGCATACACTACTCTTCCATAATATAAATCTTCAGAGGGTTTAGGCTGCATTAGTTAGATCAACCGGAACCAAAAACACAACTGATGTACTTGTTGCATCAAAGAGTACAGAACAGTACTCTACTCTCAGCCAGTCTTGTCTCATTGTTCCAAGGTTACCACAGCGAGCAGGATGCAGTTCATGGCCTGACCTGATGGTAGAGTGGAGAATGGGAAGTGGGGACCTGACAAGAGCTGAGATGATAGAGCTGGATAAAGAAGGACGCGGTCTCTTGACATGTCTTCACCACAAAACTTCAAATGCTATTAGATTATTAATGATAATCTTAAACTATAATTTATTTTATTATTAAGTTTATTTATTTTATTTAGCCTTGTTGTGCAAGTTCTCTGGAGCTTGTGCAGAGGCAGCAGCTTTTGCCAGAGGGGAACTGGAATCCCCTGGTTGGGCCTGGGTTCTCCTGAGGTTTTTTTTCTCGATTAGAGTTTTGGGTTCCTCGCCACCGTTTGCATACTGTTTTTGCACTATCTGCCTGACCGGGGGGGCTGCTTTAGAATTTTAAAGTTTTACTTAATTAATATTGCATATAGGAATTTATAGTCTGTTATATTTGACCTGTGCTTCTCTCTCCTTTATCCTAAATGTGTGCTCTCAATGAGCGTGTGTGTGTGCGCGTACTTGTCTGTGTACGTGTGTGTGTGCGTGCGCGTCCGTGTGTGTGTGTCTCTGTGTCTGTGTGTGTTAGTACGTGTGCATATTGTGTGTGTGGAGTGTTTTGTTTGTGGGTTTGTCTGTCTTCTGTGTTTTCAACTTTTTCTTGTTTTTGCAGGTACAACTTTAATTATTTTGCTTATAGTCAATATGTCTCATGTACAGCTGCTTTGTAACAATGAAAATTGTAAAAGCGCTATATAAATAAATAAAGTTGCAAGTTGAACTTTTGAAGATCTGAAATCTGACTGTGCAAAAAATCTAAACATCGAGAAAATGGCCTTTAAAGTCGTCCATCAGAGGCGCTGTAGCAGATCTATTGTCTTACCGCTGTAATGATGATGTGGAGAGCAGATGAACCTGAAAGCAGAAATTCTGAGCTTTACATAGATATCAAACTTGAGTGGTTAATTCTCAAAAAGCGCACAGCAGCGAGTGATGTTTCTAGACGTGTTTCTGGTCATTTTTGTTAGAAATTTACAAAAAATCTTCTTGGAACATGATCTTAGTATCTTCATGATTTTTGGCATAAAAGAAAAGTGGATAATTTTGACCCTTACAATGTATTTTTGGCTATTGCTACAATTATACCCGTGATACTTAAGACTGGTTGTGTCACGAACTGCTCGGAGACTTGACAGGTGCGGATCTAAATGCAGCTTTATTAATGGAGATCAGGTACAAACAGGCAATGAGTTCAGGGCAGGCAGCAAACAATCAGAAACGGGGTCACAGGCAATTGTCGAGGCAGGCAGCAAAGGTTCACAAAAGACAGCAGTACAGTCCAAGGTCCAAAACACAGGGTAATCCAATACAAACAAGAATGCTCAGAAATGCAGTAGACACTAAACAAGACTTCGCCATGACAGAGTGATTGAACCAGGCTTATATAGACAGAGGTTATTACAAACAGGTGAGAATGATCAGTGTTCAATGAGTCCGGGCAATGGGTTATGGGAAATGTAGTGTGCAATGACAGTCCGTGTGATGAGGGGAGTGCCCTCTAGTGGATTTGAGAGGGCACTCCAGCTGGTGACTGTGACATAGCCCCCCCTCTAAGGGCGGATTCCAGACGCCCCCAAAAAGTCCTGGAGGGCGGTGGAGAGGAGGCGGAACCGGCTGAGGGTTGGCGGGCCAGGCCCATGAAGGGGAACAGGACCTGGGGCGTGGTGTAGAGGGGCAGGCTGGTCAGGCGGCCAGGGAGGCGCAGGCTGGTCAGGCGGCCAGGGAGGCTCAGGCTGGTCAGGAGGCCAGGGAGGCGCAGGCTGGTCAGGAGGCCAGGGAGGCGCAGGCTGGTCAGGAGGCCAGGGGGGCGCTGGCAGAGCTGGAAGCCATGGAGGTGCTGGCAGGGCTGGAAGCATGGGCGTGGCAGGCAGGTCTGGAAACCTGGGCGTGGCAGGCAAGTCTGGAAACCTGGGCGTGGCAGGCAGGTAGGCAGGGATCTCAGGAAGATCACAGGAGTATATCCCGGACGAGGCAGGGAACTCAGAAGCGTCCATCCCGGACGAGGCAGGGAACTCAGAAGCGTCCATCCCGGACGAGGCAGGGAACTCAGAAGCGTCCATCCCGGATGAAGCAGGGAACTCAGTACATCATTTAAAACATGCATTCATAACATAGTGCAGCACTTCGTATAATGATTGGCTCATAATCATAATGAATGAAGTACGCGGGGCTGATTTAAACGCATTTGAGCCGCTCTTGTGATACCATAAGCGAATTGGTCTGAGGTTAAACACACTTTATCAACCTCAAACCGAACATTACGATGGATTCTATTGTGCTGAGAAAGATCGCTTTGTTTATGTTTTCTTAAAAGCAGTCACAGTGTAATGATGATAGCGTGCTCGGGTGCGGATGGTAATGTACAGTGTGAGAGCAGGTCAGTGGCGGAGTGGGGACAATCGTGCTCCGGCATGTTTCAGGGCACGCTAGAGATACGCGCTCTCCAATGCTTTAGTTTGTTCGTCTGTTAACTTATCAGAGATGCAGAACACCACACAACAACTTTTCGGTATTGCACCAGGCACAGTCATCGTCATCATTACAAAGCGCTAAGGCCAAGCGCCTGACAAGGTCTACACACGTTCGTTCGAATAAACGGATATGACGTTTTTGTGGGCGTTCCCAGTAATGCATCCACACCCACTGATTAACAAGTAATTTGCATGACTGTGAACAAGAAAACGAAAACGAAAACGAAAATGAAAATGAAAACGAAAACGAAAACGAAAATGAAATAAAAGAGAAGAGAAAATAAAATAAAATGAAAATCAAAGTTTACATTTTAATTTGAATTGTGTCAGTATTATTGCGTGAACATTAATAAAACCTTTGTAAAAAAATGTTTTTACAATTTATTTTTCACATTTGCCTTTTCATTTTCATATTGGCAGTCTTGCCTCGAGATTTTAGTGAAAATGAAATGTCAAATCACCAATTGCATTTTCTTTTTCAATTTGACAGGGACAACGCATTGTCAGTGTAAAAATGAAAATGAAAATAAAATTATTTTATTTTATTTTTCATTTTGGCACATATTGTTCATGCAGTTGTGTATAATGAAATTGCTAATCTGGTTTTCATTTTCATCGTTTAATTTATTTATTTAAATTTGGCAGGATTTGCCTCCCATAGGGGACACATAATGCCAACTTTTGAACAAGTTAGTTTGCTACTTTTGTCATGCTGGCTAGCTCAGCTAGCCTCAGATAAATGTGAGCTACCTCAGCTAATGGGCTATGATTGTTTGTTTGTATGTAAATAAAGTCAACTTTATCCAGAGTTTGCTTTACAAAAAGGCTCAAATAAATGTGTCTCAAGCATAGACCTGTGCTACTATTTTATAAATAAAACCAATTATTATCAGACTGATTATTGTTACTTTTAGTAGTAGTAGTAGTATAGCAGTGGATTATTCATATAGCACTATGAATTTTAAATGATCACTGTGCTATGAAATATTATCCAATTCTTTGCTCTATTGTATTTTTATTTACTGTGGTTTGGTTACTGGACAAATCTGCTGACTAAGTTGAATTCCCCTTGCCAAATTTATTAGAATATATATATAGTTTACTAATTTGAACAAACCTGTACATTTAAAGTGTCCTGTACTGCATAGGACTGCTAGTTGTCCACTTTGTAATGCACTGCAAGATATATGCAAACATATTCCCTTCATATCATATGGTGCTCATCACTCATTTACCTTCATTTTTATGAATTAACTAGTACAATGTGGAGATAAACACAGAAAAAAATAGTAGATGCTTAAACAGGGACACTGTATATTGTAATGTTTAATATAAAAACAGATTCAGAATGTTTTGCATAGTGCAACACAGCTGCAGTTATATGATATGAATATTTGCTTCTGATTGCTTGGTAACCTAAGGAACTTTGTCTTTGCAGGAGCAATTTTGAAATACTTCGGAGGTCCAGTTCAAGGAGAGCCAGGGGGACCTTCATCAGCTTCTGACGAGCAAGCAGCAGGACCATCAGCATGGATGCTGGTCCATTATTTATTTAAGTAAGTTTAGTTATTTATTTTTTTACTGTTTTGGAAAATGCAACAGACTGCTGCATCGTCACAGAATATATGAAAAAGTTAGGAATCTCTACCTCAGAGTTTGAAAAAATAGGGGCCCCCAAATAGTATCTCGCATAGGGCCCCCAAACAGCTAGAAACAGCCCTGTGTCAGATACACACACAGATACATTTATTATCTTGTCTGCTGTTCCCTTTAAATTTTACATTAGTGAAGAGACACAACTTAAATGTGATCTTATTTCAATAATTTGTACAAACTCTTGAACTAACTTGCTAAGATACAACGAGTAAATGTCAATAGATAAGCAAAGTGTCTCCCTCTGCAGGTCAATGTTGTAAAGTACACTTACATGTCTGTTTATTTATTGTGCCATATACCATCCATGACCGCTAGAAGCCGCTCTATCACCACTTCAAATGTATCACTTTACCATTATCAAGACTCAAGATTTGATTTATCACACTATCTATTTAAAATACTGTTTGCTCAGGTGAATTCATAGTTCGACTTGATGGAGTTGTCACATTTCAGGCACATTTAAATTGCGAAACACATTCAACAAAAAACAATTTTATTGCTCAACAAATATAGTTAATGAATTATAATTTTTTTGAAAGAAAGCACAAAAGCATCTGCTAAGTGACTAAGCGTTGAAGGCGATGGGGCAAGTTCAGTCATTCTGATGCTTAATACTTAGTACCTCCAACATGATTTTATATTTGAATGTGTAAAAGGAAATGTATAATATACATGTATATGTACGTGCATTTACAATTAGGCTACCAATAAAAATAAATAGAATATCTTCTCTTACACTGAGCTGATTAAGAAATGTGACCACAGAGAATCTGAAGTTAGGTGTGTGAAGAAACTCTTTAACGATTAATCATAAATCAAGTTGTTTCCTCCTGACATAGCAAAATGTAGAAAACAAACTGTTAATATAACATTGTTTGATATAATTAATGTTTATATTTATCATATAAAATAGCATAAGAGAGATTAACTTCATTGTTACATTTTTGCCGTCGCACCAAAAGACACATTTGCATATTAGTCTCTCAACCCATTTATAGATGTGCCTGTGTGTGTGTTACAGAAACTGTCTGCCGTCTGTAATTACTTTATAGACGCACGCGCCTGACCCACAGTTAACATCCGGTCTGTGTTTAGTTATATAACAATTGATTAATTTATTGCAGGAGAAGTGCAGAGAACAGCAGAAGCCCCTCTTCATCGCCTTTATTGACCTAACCGAGGTTTACTGAGATGCGCTCTTCAGCATCCTCCTGAAGATCTGATGCCCCCCAAAGCTACACAGCGCGATCAGATCCTTCCATGACGGCATGAAGGCAACCTTCCAGTATGAGAGCAGTATGGCCGAACCTTTTGACATCAAAAGTGACGCGAAACAAGGCTGTGTCCTTGCTCCGGCCCTCTTCGGCATCTTCTTCTCCTGAAACATGCCTTTGGGACCTCAACAGAGGGGGTGTGCTTGCACACGAGATCAGATGGCAGACTCAACAACATCGCAAGACTGAGAGCAAAAACCAAGGTGCGCTGGATCATCATCAGAGATATGCTCTTTGCCGACGACGCAGCGGTCACTTCGCACACAAGACCTACAGTGTCTCTCGGACAGATTCTCCCAAGCCTGCAGGGACATCGGTCTGACTCTCAGCCTAAAGAAGACCAACGTGTTGCGCCAGGATGTGGACACACCACCTGTCATCACCGACGACAACTACGAGCTTGAAGTGGGACACCAATTCACCTACCTTGCCTCCACTATCGATGACAACCTGTCCCTAGATACAGAAATCCACAAACGTCCACAAGGCCCCAACAATCTTGGGACGACTGACCACTAGTGCCTGGGAGAATCCCAAGCTGACCACTTCAACCATGATGGCAGGGCCATGTGCGCCGTATGAGGGACGGCCGGATTCCTAAGGACATTTTATGTAGTGAGCTGGCCTCCGGCAAAAGACCTCAAGGACGCCCCCAGCTGCGGAATAAAGACGTCTGCAAGCGTGACATGAAAGCTCTGGACATCAACACAGAGAAAAGGGAGGACACTGCGGCTCAGGAAACAGCTGAGGAAGGGAGGGGGGTCATGAACCTGGCAGAGGAGAGGCGAGCCAGACGGAGGATCCTAGCACTCGGGAATCCCCCACGGCCAGCCATATTTGCACTTTGGACTGCCACTCCCGCATCGGTCTCACCAGCCATCAGCAACACTGCTTCAGTCGCAGCACCACAGATACCTTGGGCACAGTATCCATGGTCGACAACAGACCGAAGGAGGCCTACTACTAACAGTTTACTCATATTTAATTTATAATTATTTAAAAAATTTATTAATATATTCATATAATATAATAAATGAAATGAAATGTAATGAAATTAAATTATGAAATGATTAAATTATAGTTGAGTTGAGTTTTGTTTTATCTATGCTTAATTTCATTTCATTTCATTTCATTTAAACCAATTAATATACAATAAAAATATTAAATATTAATATTAAAATATTTTATTTAAGTTTGGGCTACATAACGTTTGTTTATGTTGTTGCCGCTGACACCGTCTATAACTACAAGGGATATAAAAATGTTCTTGTCAGTCATGTTTCAGTGTGTGTCACAGTGTTGTCTCTCTCTCTCTCTCTCTGTGTGTTTCTATATCGGTCAGTTAGAGTTAGTGAGGCGAGCTCAAGTGTCCATCTGTAGATTAGACGTGTTATCCTCTTAACTCTGAGCGTCTCTGTCTCATCACCTCTCTGCTTGTCTTCAAAACGCTCTGAAACAGTGTCAGGATTCAGTCTCAGACAGCTCATTTCCTTCTGAGCGTCTTTAGAGTTCAGCGTTTGAGTTTTGGGCTCCTGGAGACTGAACTTCATACAGTATCTCATCATCAGACTGAGAAGAAGCCTTCTGATTGACAGTCAACCGTGTCGTTGAGGTTAGGATGAGGAGTGACACCATCTGATCTTGGATTGATGCAATGCTTATTTCCAAAATGCGTCTGGAGAAAAGAGTGACCGTCGTTCTTGCGGTGGTTTGGATGTTTAATGTTGTTGTGTGCGCAAAAAAGTGGAAATCAGGTGAGTGATTTAATCTTCATTTGAAAAACTCAGTTATGATGGCGGTGACTATTGAACCACATTCATTCTCCCTCAGAAACGTGTTTTAAAAGAACTGACAGATGTCAGCACACGTGTGTGTGATTGTAGTGTGTGTGTTTGGTTCACACAGGTGTTTTTGTGTCATGTTGATGGAGAGATGAACATGTGATTTATCAGCGAGATGTACAGTATTTGCCCTGAAACTCATAGCCAACCGTCATGTGCATTAAAACACATTTTAAATTCCGTTCAGTTCTAAAGCACTTTCACAATTGTGCGTTGTGTACATTTATTTGTATTTAAATTAGTGCTGTCAATCGATTAAAAAAATTAATCTGATTAATCACGATTAATCGCACATAACTATTATATTTTAAAATATACTTTTACATTTTAATAATTTCACATTTAATCTTCAAATTGATGTAGAAACAACATATTTCTTTAACAGCATCATTTTATGAAAGCTAGCATTTTGATATTAGTACTGTAACTGATGTCTCTATTAAATTGATTATTTTAACATGAATTATAGCCTTTCAACAGTATAATTGAGAGCTCATGTAGGAAACATACAGGAATTGAAGGACACTTTACAGTCTTTATTAATGCTAAATTATAAATTAAATGCAGAAGAATTCTCATTAAAGCTACAAAATCACATTGATTTCTTCTTTTATTTTGTTCTTTGATTAACATTAGTGACAGGAGTCACAGCAGCACGTTTAAGAGCGCGGCTCCTTTAAGAGCTGTCTCAGTACGCAGATCTGACCGTCACCGCGCTCACATTTTCACAACTCTTTGCATTCATTTAAGATTTTATTTTACACTTTGAAGTCTTGCTTAAGAAAATGCTAGACAAAACGGGCTTTCTGACATAATCTTGTGTGGTTTTATCCATTCAAGCACGAAAGAGAACTTAACACGTATGCGCTGTCTGACAGAGATTCACCGACGCAGCCTTCAGCCCGTGACTGTTTACACCAGACTGGACCTCGCGCTGCGTTTTGCCGCGTCCCACAGTTTAGAAGCTGTCTATCTTCATTGATCGCGTCAAAGCAACTGTTTCAAATCGCGCTTAAGTGGTTTAAAAGCCTGTACACGAATAAGAGCGTGATTACATAATGTAACGCTAGACAAAGGATGTCAAAACAAACGGATGCTGCGTTAATTGCGATAAATATTTTCTCACGCGTTAATTTGAAAAAATTAATCGCATGCGTTAACGCGTTAACGTTGACAGCCCTAATTTAAATCTATGTGTAGAAATCTGTGGCTGGTGTCTTTTGACTCTGAATGTTGTTAATGTAGAGAGAACATTTTGCTCTGAGGGACCTTTCAAAAGTTCTGCGTCATAGAAACTTTAACATCAATTCCACTTTTGTTGTTTTCTGTCTCCTAAAAATCCATACTTTAATCATCTCTAGGTGTAGCTTTTAGATGAAAGACTCCATGAAATCAAATTTGGAGTTTATGTTGGTTTTATTTTGTGTTTGTTAGTTTTGTGTAGTCCGTACTGTATAAACGTATACTTAAAGCTGGTGAGAAAACAACATTTATCAAGTGTACACATTGAATAAAAGTGCATGCACTTCAGGGAAAATGAATATTGATAGAATAATATTGATAGATTTAGCCTGTCCTAAAATAACACCTGCTGATTCATTTTATATGTCTTCACTCTCAACGCCCTATATGGGGTGGAGATGAATTTTAAAAGCGTATTTCGACACCCTATGTGGGGTGGGAATACTTTTAAAGGAGTTTTAAAGCTCTGCACCCTGTATGGGGTGTTATTACTAAAAAGTGCATTGCACCAAGGTCCAAAAGTAATGAAAAGGTAAGAAATTAAAGTTTCTTTTTTTGACAGCTTTAATTTCCAAACGCAGCACAAGATGAAATCTCATAATTTGTCTTTGTGATGTATTTACTAAGAAGTGATTGAATCTGATATTATGAGACATAATGAGGCGACGGATGCCTCAACATCTCTTCATACACACACACACTTGATGAAAAATCATTTAAAACTGCTTTAAGTCCAGAGATCGTTTGAACTTTTTGCCTATAGTCACTTGGATTTGTTTACTTTCTGCATACGTTTTGTGTAATATGAAATATGAATAGTTTCACAAACTTCTGCATCCTGCTTAACAGATCTGATCCAACAATGTGCTTGCAAAAATGTGTTTGACACAAACAACCTTTATATGACATAAAAATGAAATGACCGTAACAATGAATGAAATATTCTTACATATACGGGTATGTGAGTGAAGTGTAAGATAACAGTCAGTTTTCAGGACCTCGGGCATCATCTGAAATCTTGAAATCCTTCACTGTGGATGATTGTGTATTAACCTTTTATACATACCAATGAATGTTCCCTCAATGTGTAAAAATGTGTTTTACTGAAGTATTGTTATGTGATGCATGATGAATGTGTCGTGCCAAAGTCAGTTTACGGAAGTGGTGCCACTCGGCGGCCATGTTTGGACCGCTTCTGGGCAGTTAATGGCAAGTCCACAGTCCTATCTACTTGAATGGGGGAAGGCAGATATTTTAAAAATCGTTGGCAAAAATCACAATTAAACAGCATATGTCCCATCAATAATTAAACCTGACATTAACTGTACCATAACTTGGGTTTGCTGATCTTAAATTGCGCTTAAAATCACCTTTTTCGAGATCGCTTTATCCACCGGGCATGCGCACAGGCTGGTGAGCGCCTCACGAGAGCCCCGCCCCAGAGAGTCGTCAGTCAATACTGATTGACGATTGGCTCGTTTCACTGGAAGGCGGGACTCCCTTCGCTAGAGCGGCCATATTGAGCGTTGCGTTCCTCCCCATTCATTGTAAGGGCAGTGGCGCATCTTTTTAACTTTAATATCTTTGGTCGTGTATCAGAGAGGTTGAGTCCTCCTCTGGATGTTCAGTTGGAGACGGTGAACTGTACAGCGATCAGCACCCGATGGAAGATGCCCCGCAGACACGTCACAACCATCACAGGTTATAAGGTACACGGGTCTCTCACGTCATCATCTCTCCTCTAGTGTTCCTCAGTTCTTCGCTTCTGCTGACATCTGCCAAAAATCTACTTACCAAATAACCGTTTTCACTGAAATAAAGTTCTTTTATAGGCCTAACTGCAAAAAATGACTTTCTTACTTAGACTTTTTTCTTGTTTTCCAGTAAACATGTCTACAAATTCTTGAATCAAGATACATTTTCTTGATGAGCAAAATTTGTCTGGTTTTAGTAAAAAAATATGAAATTTCAGTGAATTTGTGCTTAAAACAAGCCAAAAAATCTGCCAATGGGGTAAGAAAAATAATCTTGAATTAAGGTTTATTTTTTTCTTAGTCACTCAATTCAAGATTATTTTTCTTACCCCTTTGGCAGATTGTTTGGCTTGTTTTAAGCACAAATTCACTGAAATTTCATATTTTTTGAGTAAAAACAAGACGTATTTTCTTAGGTCAGTTTGCTCACTGTAGTAAAATGACTGCCAATAATCACCAGTTTAATCACTGAATAATCATTACAATCTCTCTCTTTATTTTTATGCATTTATAGATTTTCTGTACTTTATCTTCTCATCATGTTTATTATATTGTTTGTTTTGTGTTTACCAAGAGTAAAGTGAAGTAGATAAACTGTAGTGATTTGAGGGGTTTAACTCTTACTTGAGGTTTAACTCTTACTAAAATACTTGAGGATTTTTCAATTATAAACACAGAACAAACAAACAGAACTCTCTGACCACGCACACACATAAAGAGCACAAAAATTAAAAAAGTCAAGCAGCAAATAAATCAAAGTAAATAATCACAAAAATGAAGGGTTACAGCTGTTTTTAACCGGTTCATCTAATGTCAGATTCATTATTCACTGAAATGTGCCTGCAAGCCCATGATAACCTTATTTTTACAACACATTTTACCGTCAAGACACAATGGTGAATAACCCATGACACTGTTTGATGTCAACTTTTCAGGTGTTTTACGCAGAGATGAGGAATAACCGTCCGGTCGGCGCTGATGACGTCCTGGAGGTGCCATTGAGTCTGGAGATGCTCACAACTGTACGAGATTAATATAAATCTTATTTTTGCAGTTTTATAAGATTAACATTAAGAACTGATCAAACATTAAAGGCTCGTAGGCCACTGATGCATTTTTACTGTTTAGTAGAAAAATAAACATTAAACATGCATTCTATGGATCAACTCTACATGAAAAAGAGTAAGGCCCGATTCACATTTCGCATCTAAAACCGTGAGCCGCGCAGCTTTCTCTCTTTAGGCTTGATTCACATTTAACGTATTTTCTGTGCATATTCGTTATTTTAAATGTAGACGCGTGGCAGGCGGGAGCAAATGGGGGGCGATTCGGTCGCGATGCGCACATTTTTCTAGGCACGCGGCGTCGGCGCCGCATCGAGATAGAAATAGTTCAACTTTATGGAGTGCCGCGCACGCACCGCGGGTCATTTGAAGAGAGAAATCGGCGCAGCTCGCGTTTTCTGCGTGGTTTAAGACGCGAAATGTGAATCGGGCCTAAAGAGAGAGTAAAAATATGATAGAATATTACAGTTTAACAAATTTAAACACATATGCTGATTATTAAACAAATCATGACTGTGGGACATATTTGGGAAACCGTGTGACCTCAACAGATTTCATGTTGTGTTTCAGGGGCAGTTTGACGGACAGGCGAGCTTTGTAAGTAGATTGTTTTTAATATGTAATGTTGTGGTATGTTGATTGATGTCGTACGGTACAGTCTCGTGCGGTGTGTGTGTGTTAGGATGTGGTGATCGGGAAGCTGAAGGTGGCCACACAGTATCGTGTCAGTGTCGGGGCGTTTGGATGGGCGGGTGAAGGCAGACCCAGCATGCCCAGAGACATCAGCACTGCTTCCCACGGTGAGCCCGAAAAACACCCTGATTTATATTTCTGCATTCAGTGAAATAATGAATCATCAATGTCTTATTCTCTGTCATAGAGACGTGCGTGCCTCCATCGCCCCCCACCCAACCTAACGTGGTCGCCGTGTCAGACACGGAGCTGGCGTTGTCATGGCAACACAGAGACAATGATGAAAGCGCACCTGTGCTCCACTTCCTGGTGGCGTACATCAGGTATGAAGCTTTTTATCTTTATTTAAAGGGACAGTTCAGGAAGGACGTCAAACTATAACATGACGCGATTTATAAAGTCACAGAGCATTTAGGGTGTTGGATAAAATGTTTAGAACAAAAGTTTTGCCCTCGTCTCTCTTTGCGTGTGACCTTTATTCTGTCTGATGTCTGAATGACTGATGCATGTCTGTGTTACTGTACTAGAATACAAGCGGCTCATTCAGATCACTTGACGGTCAACATGACTACACATCAAACGCAGTAAAGACCCGCCGGACATAACTCCTGCTGTGTCTGACTGTGTTCATGAGAAATATCTCATGATGAATGATCGTCTTCATTCTTTATAACGACTATTTTACACATTTAAAAAAGTAGTTCAACCAACAGAACCATAAAATAACACAAGTGGAAAGATGAAATTGACTGTATACAGTAAGTGATAGTGTTAAACACAATTGTATTTTTCAGTTCAAAGGCATTCTTCAAAATCCTGTCTCTAACCGCAAAGCATTCTGGTCCTTTAAATGTCACAGTCAAATATGAGCAAAGTTCTGAAGTTTTTAGGTCAACTTTAAGTCATGATGGTTGTGTCTGATACTTTTACTAGATGAACTCTTATAGAATGAAAATGTTGGTTTTATCATTTATAAATATTGATATGCTTGTGTACAATGTGTATTTATCAACAAAGCAATTTTTAAGCGTTTTTACACTACAAGTTTTTTTAAAAATCACAAGAAATAAGTGCCTTTGACTGCTTGTGACCATCTACTTTAAGTGTGATTTTGTGTGTGAAATGAGCAGATTTCTAATCCTCGTTGACAATTACACAAGATTAGACTGAACCCCCCAACCGGTTAAACCCCGGGACAGTCTGCTTCTGAGATTAATGAGTCTGCACCATTACACGAGTCTTCAAGATGAACACAAAACCTCTCATCTATAATATTACTGTCATTTATTACAAGTCTGCTGTTGCCCATTTTTTGCATCACGGCGAGTGAAATTACAGCGTGTGCGTGCGTGTGTGTTGCAGGGCTGAGATGGACACTGAGTGGACGTACATCAGAGAAGCTGTGGAGTCAAACTCGATGGTTCTCAAAGGTCTGATTCCTGAGACTCAGTATCAGTTTGTCATCAGAGCTGTGAATGTGTTTGGAATCAGTCCTCCGAGTCCCATTAACAGCCCCGTGAGAACCCTCGGTGAGTCACCACACACACACGAGACACTGCAGAGCTGATGCTGATGCGCATCTCTTCCAGATGTGAGCCAAGACACTTGATCATAATGCTCAGTTCTGATGTGTCTCCTTTATTGTTTCTTCATATGCATTAATAATGTTCAGTGAGTCCCCCCAACAATAAAGCTTATATACAGTATATTAAGAATAGCCTCCCAAAACACACATTATCTAAAATGATCTCTGCTGTTTAAGGCCCGATTCACATTTTGCGTGTAAAAACTTTCTCTCTTCAAATGACCCGCGGTGCGCGCGCGGCACTCCGAAAAGTTGAACTATTTACATCTCAATGCGTCGCTGACGCTTTTGAAAAATGTGCGCGTGGCACCGCATGTACGTCACGACCGTTCCACGCTATTTATTACTCGCGGGAAAAGTTCGTTATTTTCGCGTGAGTGACGCGATCTGACAGATATTTTCTAACTTCGCAGAAGACGAGATTGACGCGCGTTCCGGACTGATTTGCGTCATTCGCACTGCTTGACGCGAGTTTGCGTTTATACGCGTCTTTGCATTGATTTTGTGTCTATACGCGTCTTTGCATTGATTTTGTGTATAATTTACTTGCGCAAAACGCTTAATTCGCGTTTGGTATGAACCCAGCGTAAAGCTGCAGTCCGGAAGTTTGGCCTCTTTGTCGCCATCTCAGTTTGAAACATGACATTGCAGTTATATGGGGAGTTATTTTCACAAACGCGGGTTGTGCTTTGGCACTGCTGCTCTGGGCGGATGAATCCGAGCTCTGTGCTGACTGACTGCTGCTCAACGCATCACAGCACATCTGTACATCAACGTGGCCATACCAGATGACCGGATACAATGTGAAACGTTTGTTCCAAAACAATTGTAGCATTGGTTATAGCTTCGTGTCTGATGTAGACAAAACTAAATAATATGGATAATACCGCCTAAATTACTTCCTACAAGTAATATATCTGAAACGTGTCATCTGAACACAACACATACCATATCTGGCACTTTTGTTCTAACTACGTGAAACAAAGAATTTACAAAGTAAATCACGATAGTGACGTCTTACCTGTTAATGAAATCTTTTCAGATGTTAGAGCCAACTCTCAAAATCCCTGTCGATATCAGCTTTTGCTTTAGGACGAAGCTGGGCAATTCCAGCGTTATGGACATGACTTTTTGCTTTATGGATGTGACATAAAAATGCTCAGAGAATGAATTTGTTATGATTATATTGAACCATTTGTTTATATTTTACTGAACCCTTGTTGACAGAGTCTAAACATCAAAAAATGTCAGTCTATGAAAAAAGATTCTATTTAAAAAAGGGAAATAAACATGCGTTATGGATGTGACAAAAAAAGGACGCGGTTTTTGGGAGACGATAAACTTTGTAGGATTTCTGTGAAATAAAATGCACAATCCTGATGCAATAATACCCAATGAATGGAGAAGGGATGCCTCTTTATAGAATATAAAATAGTTACTTTATATTCATTTTCATGGGTCCATTTAT
This sequence comes from Triplophysa rosa, assembly GCF_024868665.1. Classification (NCBI taxonomy): domain Eukaryota; kingdom Metazoa; phylum Chordata; class Actinopteri; order Cypriniformes; family Nemacheilidae; genus Triplophysa; species Triplophysa rosa. The sequence continues at coordinate 35,664,769 of NC_079891.1, read as the reverse complement.
GAGGAATATGTAGCGTGATGGACGTGACAATCCTGAAAATGGCACTGAGCTGACTATGAAACATCATGCACTAAAAATAAAACAAATGCTTTACAAATTTGAAAAGAGATCTCACATGGGTATCTGAACCACCAAATGTTAAAGTCTGTGCTGTTACCATAGTAAAAACCGCTGGTAAAAACGTCATTTTTTCGTGGTTAAGGTTGACATTTTCACGGAATTGCCCAGCTGTCACTTTAGCTCTACGGAGCGCGAGGTTACTTTGTTATTAACAACAAGTGAGTCCCCATATGTAATCAGCATCAGAACTTAATAAATGAAGATGTTTTCATGACATTGCTTTTAAACACAGCCATCTAGAACAGGGGTCTTTTTCGGGGCAAGGACCCCTTAGATGAGAGATGCATGGAGCAGGGACCCCCTTATACTAAATGTGTAAACGGAGCGTTTTAAAGAGAAACAACCCTTATTCTCACAGCAATATTATGTTAAGACATTACATTAGCACTATTATGCATGATATTGTTGCACATATAATCTTTTCTGTGTCTTATTTTTTTGTTTAAATAGATTGTTTGCTTATTTTAATGGATTTGCAGCATCATACATTTTCATTTTACTGTGAGATGGACAGTTAAACATTTACTTGTCCTGAACCTTAGTTTTTATTAAGGCTTGAATGAGATGACTGACCCTGGCACAAAGATGATTCTAGTGGAGGTAGAGGTTGTCTCTCGATGCGAAAGAAATCAGTGCCCTTTTATTAAGTGTAATAAGTGGGAGCTACTGAGTTTGTGCGGCCGCCGCTCAAGTGCGCAGCTTAAAGAGAACATCGGTTGTAATATTTCTGTATACCCCTTCTTTAAATTTTTAACAAAAAGTTGCCTGTGAGTAAACAGTAATTAGCGGACCCCTTGCAGTTCTAGGGGGTCCGCTGACCCCCGGTTGAAGACCCATGATCTAGAATAGATGATGATGATTCTAAGATACTTTTATAAGAATGAACACAACGCTGCAGCACCATCCATCCACACACACGTGATAAACTAGCCGCTTCCTCTCCTTCGTGTTTACGGACGTGATGTAATGACGCTTAGAGGTACTCCCCCAAATTCAAATTTCCTGCATGGGGCGACCCGACAGCGCAAATGATAAATCATTATGATAAGCTCACCGTTGTGAATCAGGATAGGATAAGATGATCTGTCTGTGTATTTACTCAAGAATTGATTTCTGAGAATTTTTAAGGTTACCCCAGAATGATCGCGGATTGTAGCTTTAATTGTATTAATTCTGTATGTCTGAATGAACTGATTTCAGTGTCACAGCGTGAGATTCAGCGCTGAATGGTGTTAAAGTGTAAAACACAGCAGTGTTTGTGAAACAGGAGCTGTGGACATGAGCAGCGGAGATTACGACATCCACATCTCAAACTCTGACCCTAAAGATGAAGATCGGTTTGAAAGTGATGATTCAGATTATGACGTCTTCATCGAGGAGGTGAGTGACTGTATGAAGCAAACTGGACTAGTCACCTAATACTGTTCTACAGACTTTACAGCTGCAAACAAACAAGAGCACAAAATTCAACTCAATTTAGAAATGCTGACTGGCGGGTCAGAAGTGCTGTCTTATGTCTTCATTAATCTTGCAGATGAAGTCGTTTCCTAACAGAAAGCAGAGCGACAGGCGTTCATCGCTCCGCTCGCGCACCGGGACTCTCGGAAACACTGTTTTCAGGATGCGCGCACCACCGTCCAGAAATATCAGTTTCACTTCCACAACACCACCATCAACAGCCCGGACCACATCAACAGCATCCGTTACCATGACAACCGTAGCCAGCTCCACCTACACGACAACCAGCACTGTTGTGCCGTCTCCCAGTCCGTCCCTGACCCTGTGGAAGGGTGAAGAGCCGCGGGTGTATGATGTGTCATGTGATGAGACCGTGTGTCCTCCTGACAGCTTCTGTATCAATGACTATGATACGGGCGGATCGCGATGTCACTGTAACCTCGGCCGACACGGACACTTCTGCTCGGAAGGTCAGACCTTCACAATAACCACAAAAAGGATAACATAAAGATACGATGAGCAGGATTTTAAACCGAAATTGCATTTTGATTTCTGTTGTATTGCTGTGGTCATGTTACAGTAGATAGGACTGAGTCCTGCTGTTATGTCATGTTAATACACTACATTTAGCTAGAATTGTTATTTAGAACAATAATATATTACATACACCATGGGTGTATCTTAAAAAAGATAAAAATCTTTTAATCTGAAGCCTAATGCCGTGTTCACACTTGACTTTACATTATAATCCTATGGAGTAAACCGTGTTTTCAAAAACTTACTGAGCGCTTTTTTAAACGCCAGCGCTCAGAGCGTCTTTTGAGGTTGAAAAAAGTTCAACTTTTCTGAAAAAAACGCCCTACGTCAAGCACCTTTTTCACAGCTAACCAATGACAGAGACCTGGGGTTTCCATAACAACGTGCGAGGAACGTGATTGGTCGAGAAGGCTCAAGCTCTAAAAAATAAAATGGCGGCCGAAACGCCCGTTGAAGGATAGTTTTGTATAAATATAAGTTTAATTTTTACTTTCATTAACTTCTGATTGCATTTCTAGCGAGAAATAAGTAATGTAGTTTTTAAATATGTGATTAGTTATTGCAAGACGAACTCTGTTTCTAATTCAAATAGACTTCCGTTACGCTGCCTCCGAAGTCACGGCGTTCGGCTACTATTTGTAACCAAACGCGACCAGCATTTTGTTTTGCTTAAAAAGCGCCTCGACTTCTTTTTTGACAAGAAAAAGGTGACAAAGTGTGAACACGGCCTCAGCTGTGTTGAAATCACTTTTGTAGACAAAAATATAATTGTGCCAACATATTAATTTATTCTATTAGAAAACCTACATTTGATCAAAAAATATATATTTGAAATGGATTATTTGGACCAAATAATAAATAAAAAGCAGTCAATAGGAGTCCAGCATAGATGGAAATTTCTTCAGGACTGTATTAAACGCTTCCCAGTTTGAGACCTCAAGAAGCTAGATGATGAAATGTGAGATGTACGATTCCAGTCAAGGGGTGGCTACTTTAAAGATGCTGAAATATACCATAGAGTTTATTTATTTTGGATGCTTTAGTCACAAATTCACACAGCTACATTCGTGTTATTTCGTGGTTTTAATATTCTTCTAAACTGTGGAAAAATATAAATAAAGAGTGATCCTAAACATTTGACCAGTAGTGTATATGATAATACATTATAATATGCTTAAATATATATATGATCTGTTTAATATGAAATATTATTCATATTCTGCTGAAAGGCTTTTGCTTTTTGTTTGCGTTTTTTTCTTAAATATAACAGGACACAGTAAAAATAACCCCAAATCAAATTTAAAATAAAATAATCATTTGAATATTTCTTTAATTTTTGTTTTTAATAATTGCATTTATGTATATTACCTTACAAAAATAACCATGTTATTCAATAATATAATACTGAATATATAATATATGTGTTTCAGGTCTAACAGTACATTTCCCAAAGTTCTCGGGCTACTCTCACATGACGTTTGAACCTCTCAAACACTCGTATCAGAGCTTTCACATCCGTCTGGAGTTTAAGGTACGCTCATGACTCTTTAACACTTGAATACAGAGAGCAGATGATGAACGGGAATGAATGTTTTCACGTGTCAGGCTGAAGCTGAAGACGGACTGCTCTTATATTGTGGGGAGAATGAACACGGCAGAGCAGATTTGATCTCTCTGGCTCTCGTACGGAAGAAACTACACTACAGGTGACACTGCAGTCTCATTTCAGTCTGAATTTCAGTGCTTTCTAAGACGAACATTACGATCATTATTAATATAAGAATTAGTCGTCTGCCTAATGCGCAGATGTAAACTTTAGTTCTGGACATGAATGCATAATAAAAAACAAATGATCATTTGATCAGATTGTTTTTGTCCGATCGACTGATTTATACTATAATGTAACTCTCAACATGGGTTGTGTTGTGTGTCGTATGTGTGAATGTGAATCATGTGTGCAGGTTTAACTGCGGTACCGGAGCGGCACAGATCGTCAGTGAAAGCTCTGTTGTGATTGGACAGTGGCACACAGTGACGTTATTTAGAAACGGTATGAACGGATGGCTGCGATTGGACAATGACACGCCTGTATCAGGACGCTCTCAGGTATAACAACATACAATACACATACACATGACATTAAATCATTATCAGCGACGGCTGTCTATTAAAGTTATTCTAGAATAGTAAAGGTGCGTTAAAAATGTGGAAAACCTAAAACAAACTTTACTGCAGAAAAAATCATTGTACATGGTGGCAGAACCAATATTCCATAAATATTTACATTTCTTATCACGAAAAAATTGTAAACCGTTATTAAGTAAACTAAGGTTAATAGTTTAAATAATATGTATATATACTGTAAATATATGTGACCCTGGACAACAAAATAAGTCTTATGGGTAATTAGGATAGGACGATATTTGGCCGAGATTTAAAACTCTGGAATCTGAGGGTGCAAAAAAATCAAAATATTGAGAAAATCGCCTTCAAAGTTGTCCAAATGAAGTCCTTAGCATAGCATATTATGCACAAAAATTAAGTTTTGATATATTTAGGGTAGTAAATGTACAAAAAATCTCCATGGAACATGATCTTTACTTCATATCCTAATGATTTTTGGCATAAAAAAATCAAAGATTTGGCACCTTACCATGGTTTGTCGGCTTTTGACACAAATATTCCCGTGCTACTTAAGACTGGTTTTGTGGTCCAGGGTCAAACAAGGCCGGCCCAGCCTCTGTTGGTGCCCAAGGCAATATTTTAGATTGCGCCCCTACTATACAAAATATATATTTTATTATAACATGAATAGTGATCAACAGAAATAGGAAGTAAACAAATAACAACTAAAATATTTGTAATAAAAATGTGTCTGATTAAGTACTCACTGTTTGAAAATAACGCTGAAAATAAAATAAAACTTTCTCAATAATACTGTATTTGAAAATTAGAGCTCACAAAACAAACATTTGTATTATTTTTTATTATTATTTAGATAAAGTTCAATGAGAAAGTTTTTTTTACATTTTGTAAAGCTCTGCGCAAATGTTGCTGTTCTCATGTCTTGCGCTCTCGTCTGGCGCCCCTCTGGTCATTTTGCGCCCTAGGCAACTGCCTATGTGGCCTATGCCACGGGCCGGCCCTGGGGTCAAATATATAAATGAAATATTTAGACATAAGCTGATATTGTATCTTGATTGACCAATCGGCATCCAGTACCGGAACGATCCATTTGATAAAAAGCCTCTAACAATCTCTATCTTTGTCTGTGTGTCGTTCAGGGTCAGTACACTAAAATAACATTCCGCACGCCTTTGTTTCTGGGCGGAGCTCCGAACGCCTATTGGTTGGTGAGGGCAGTGGGGACGAATCGTGGATTTCAGGGCTGTGTTCAGAGTCTGCGCGTCAACAGTAAAGTCATTGACCTTCGACCCTGGCCTAAAGGAAACGCACTGAGCGGAGCAGACATCGGTCAGTTGATAGGTCTGGTCTGCTTTGCTCAGGCACAGAACGTTTCTGCTCGCGTACACCGTTGTCATTGCTGTAACCTAATGCATTTACTGATTTAATAATACGTGTGTTATGTTTAAAGTGTAATGTGTGTGTGTGATTCAGGTGAGTGTCGCAGCAGTGTGTGTGATGATGTCATCTGCATGAACGGAGGATTGTGTTTGGCCAGTCGAGCTGATGCTTTCGTCTGTCTGTGTCCGCTGGGATATAAGGGCGTCCTCTGCGAGGAGAGTGAGTCACACACACACGCATGTTTGTTTTTTTAATGTAATGACCTTTCTGCATTTTTACAGTTAATTTGATTAAAGAGTAACTATTTTGTGATTTTTGAGTTTGGTTTATGGAGCGTCCAACAACATGTTTACATACACACACGGTGTAAAAACACTTCATTTTCTAATAATATGCAGTTATTATGACCTCACTTCTTGACTGACTCTCAAATGATTCGTTCGGCGATTCATCTGTCTAATCCCCACCTTTCTGTGAGCCTACTCTGATCTGATTGGTCAGATGGTCTAGTCTGCTGTGATTGGTCGACCGCGTGCAGCGTCACAAATGAAACGTAGGCGGGCATTACACCGAGTGACGCAAATCAGACCCGCAACTGAAATTAGAACGACAGATGACTCGTTCGCGTGATTCAGAGTCGACTCCTTTTATTTGTTCACTTTCGGCTTTACAACTCGGCAGACTGCTTACATTCACACACGTCTACATTACACACGGCATGAAACGTCATTTTAAGGACATTGTAATATATAATCAACTTACCGTGGATCAGATTTTACTGGTCCCCATGATAACAGATAAACCTGTCACATACTCTGCTCTATTTTTAGGTTTCCCGCTGTCTCTGCCACAGTTTAATGAAAGCATGTATTCATACGCCAGCGCCGCCTGGCCTCAGCCCATCCACAACTATCTCTCATTCATGGAGTTCGAAATCACTTTCCGACCAACCAGTCCCGACGGCACGCTGCTCTATGCCGACGACGCGGAGAGCCGAGACTTTCTGTCCATCGGTCTGACGAGAGGATTCCTGGAGTTTCGCTTCGACTGCGGCTCGGGTGCCACCGTCATCAGGTGACGCGTGTAATAATGATAAGACACGACATCGTGAAGAAAACGTGTTTTTGACCGGTAAAAAGAGATGTGTTGTATGTATGTTGTTTGTCAGGAGTAGTGAGGCGGTTGCCATGGATACGTGGCATGACCTGCGTGCATCTCGTACGGCAAAAAATGGAATTCTGCAGGTGGACAACCAGAGGCCGGTGGAAAGCACTGCTGAGGTGAACATCATCTTTCAGACATATTTACAAAACAAAGGTGTCAACGAAAATGTTCTTCGTGTTTCTTTAATTGACGCCTTGAAGGTACAGCAGCGAAACGCCAAGGTCATGGGTTTGATGTGTGTGATATGTGACCCTTTGATGTGTGTGACATGTTTGTCTGTCTCAGGGAGCGTTCACACAGATCAGATGTAGTTCTCCTCTATATATCGGAGGAGTTCCTGACTATGGTGGCATTAAGAGCAGCGCCGGAGTCTTGAGACCTTTCAGTGGAGCTGTTCAGAAGGTATAGTGAACACTGAAGACTACACACACTGCACGCTAGCTGAGTCCTATTGACATGAACACCAGATGGCAGTTAAACACATTAACCTTTGAGGACACTGACTTCTCATCTGAGCAAGTTTTTCATCCAACGTTTACAATTGTCAAAGTCTTAAAGCAGTATAATAATATATTGAACGTCTCGTTGAACACAGATCTCTCTGAATGATCGCAGTATAGAGCTGAATCCAGATCAGGCTTTGGGGATGAACGTGTTGAACGCGGATCACCCGTGTGTACAGAACCCGTGTGCTAATGGAGGAGTGTGCAGACCTAAATGGGACGACTATGAGTGTGACTGCACGCTTGGGTATGATGGGAGACACTGTCAGAAAGGTACACGGACACACACACACACACACACACACACACACACTTGTATATATGGTTTACGAGGACTCTCCATAGACTGTATATTCCATTCCCTGACCCTACCCCTAAACCTAACATGACAGAAAACCTTTGGCATTTTTATTTAAAAAAAAAGATAATTTACTATGTTTTTTAAGCAATTTAGTTTACGAGGACACAGGAAGTGTCCCCGTAAACCATGTTTACGTTGTTATACACATTACACAGATTTGTGTCCTCGTAAACCATGTATACAAGCACACACTCTCACACGCATACGCGCACGTTTGATTTGTCATAGACTTCTGTTATTTTTATATTGATCTAATGGTGTATTCTGTCCTCTAGAAGCAGTAAGTCTGTTATTCTTTTACAGTATCTTATAAGTTTATTTCATTCTTTTTCTTTTCACGCTGTCCAGAATGTGGAAATTATTGTTTAAACAGTAAGTGCTGATGTCTTTATGGTGTCATTAATGTGCTTTTATAAAACAATATGTTTACTGTTTGTCATTCTGTTGTTTATTTATTTATTCATTTTTATTTTAACAACCAATGAACAAAACATATAATTTAAGGCAGTTACAACATATTGATCACATCAAATCAAGCACTAAGAATGCATTAAAAAAATAAAATTCTATGATTTATAAACACACAATATATGTGCTGTACACCATTCAGCAAAGATAGATTTTTAATTTAATTTATTTATATATGAAGAGTTTGGTTTCAAAATGAGATAACTCCGTTTTTTTATTTTTAAAAATCATGTTTTTTATTATGATATTATCTTTTTATTGTGTTAGTTAGCTGTTTTTTTTTTGTTATTATAGCTTAAATCAAAACAGACCAACTGCAGTTTGATTGAGATTAAATGGAGTTATCTCATTTTGGAACCAAACTCTTCACATATATATATATATATATATATATATATGATTGTAATATATATATTTTAATTCTCTAAAATATTTTTTAATAATGTTTTTTTTACATTTATGGATAATGTTCAATTTAGAATATTTTAAAATCAACCTTATAACTGGAACTATCGTCCTGAAGTAATCTGTTTTGTGTTCTGCTGCCATCTAGTGAAAATGAATGAGCTTCACACTCTTTTTCTTTTATGAATCAGCTGTTACTGAATCTATAGAGATCCCTCAGTTCACTGGATGCAGTTATCTGACATATGACAGCAGAGATATCCTCAAAAGGTAGCGTACATGTACTCGCATATCTGCTATATTTAGATATAAATGCATTCATTAACATTTAAGTTCATGAATATGTGCGTTTCAATGTTCCTGCAGGTTATCTGGATCCAGAACAAACATCTTCATGCGTTTTAAGAGCACGTCTGAAGACGGCCTTCTACTCTGGAGAGGAGACAGTCCGATGAGAGCCAACAGCGACTTCGTGTCTCTCGGCCTTCAAGACGCAATGCTCATTTTCAGGTCTCAAGTCAAGAAAGGACCACACATGTTTCACACATGTTCAGTCATGAGATGATCCTGACATGTCATCGTTCTCTCTACAGTTATAATCTGGGCAGCGGAGGCGCTTCTGTCATCATTAATGGAACCTTCAGTGACGGCAGGTGGCACAGAGTTAAAGCTGTCAGGTCAGAGACGGGCCATGCTGGATCAATCTAAAAACACAATGCAATTCATCATGATTATAATCATGTTCAAAAACAATGTAGTTACCCTTGAATTTCACATGTTTTTCGCATGTGATCACATTTGTACCACATGTGTTTAACATGTGCCAAAAAACACGTGTGAAATGTGTGTTTTCGGAACATTTTTGTGTGAATTCCATGTGAAAAACCCACGGGAAATCTCTTTCCAAAGACTAGTTGAATCAACAATATACTGGAAAACAATGATGTGCTGGCAACGCAAAGATCGCGTGTTCGATCCCACGGAACACACATACTAATAAAAGACATGTATACACTAGATGCACGTCTCTATGGATAAAAGCATCTGCCAAAGAGTTCAATGTAAATCTTTCTGTAGAATTTGCCAGATTTATGTGGTCTATACGGACAGTTGTTGGTTGTATGTGATGCGTCAGAATGCCTCCTCCATGTCATGATGTCTGTTTAAAGGGACGGACAGTTTGGGAAACTGACGGTGGATGATTATGGAGCTAAAACAGCCAGATCTCCTGGAAAAATGAGACAGCTGAACATCAACGGTGACCTTTACATTGGTAAGGAATAAACACCACAGGAACAAAAATGACAAATAACACAAATAGACAAAAGAAGTTGAATAGACAATTGAAAATAAAATAAAGTATTCGGGCAATTCCAGCGTTATTGACGTGACATAAAATGCTCAGAGAATGTATTCGTTACCAGTATACTGAACCATCTGTTTATATTTGACTAAACCCTTGTTGATAGAGTCTAAACATGTCAGTCTATGAACAAATTTTCTATTTGAAAAAAGGGAAATAAACCTGCGTTATGGATGTGACAAAAAAGACTCGGTTTTTGGGAGACGACAAACTTTGTAGGATTTCTGTGAATTAAAATGCACGAACCAGAAGCAATTATACCCACCGAATGGAGATGGGATGTCTCTTTTAAGAACATCAGATAGTTTGTGTATTTTAATTTGCATGTGTCCATTCCAAGGTTGTTTTAGTTGACTAAAATGAAAACTTTGAAAAGGTCTCTGTTCATTGAAATCAAATGAAATATTGACCTGGGAAAAACTTTTGAAATGTTGCCTCAAAAATAGATTGAAATAATTTTAAAGCACTAAAATTATAATGATAAACAAAAACTAAAATAGAAATGAATTAATATTATATAGCAACATCAAAAGTAAACGAATAAATAAAAAAATGACAAAAGCATGTACCAAAATTGCTAAAACATAAAAACTAAAGCTCTAAAAATAAAAGTTAATTTAAAATATAAATATAACTAAAATCAAAATTATATGAACTCTGGTCCATTCATGAGGAAGATGTGCCGTTATGGACGTGACAATCCTGAAAATGCCACTTACCTGACTATGAAAAATCATCCACTAAAAACTTTAAAGCTTTCAAGTGCTTTAAAAACTTGAAGAGAGACATTTGAACCACTAAATGTTGACATCTGTGCTGTTAGTTTAGTAAAAACTAGGTTTTTGCATGGTAAGGTGTTGACATTTTTACGGAATTGTCCGTTCATTTATTATTTGAATAAAGAAATGATATGTGTGATTCGTAAACTCATATGAAGTCTTGATATGAGTCATGACTTGATATCAGTCCAGGTGATGTGTTGTGGATGTGTTTTCAGGTGGGATGAAGGAGATGGCGCTGCACACTAACAGACGGTACATGCGAGGTTTGGTGGGATGCGTTTCACATGTGACTCTTGCCACAGACTATCATCTGTCTCTGGTGGATGATGCAGCTGACGGAAAAAACATCAACACCTGCACAAACTGAACACATGACATGAGAAAACAATACCGTACATACTCTACGTCTACTGTACTGTAAAACTGCTGTGGCACTTCACATTTAATCCGTAAGCAAATGAATCACTTCCCTTCTGTAGGAAGACCGTGGTGGGGAACGTTTGTCTGTTGTTTTTGATCATTTTTCTTTTTTTCTTAAGCTTTTAATGAGAAGAAAACAGGTTTTGTATTCTGTCAGTCATCACTAGAGTTTGTCTGTAGTGTCTCGGTCAGCTGTGAACTTTTCATGAACCAAAGACCTTTTATAGATACTCGAGCTCTTCATGATTGAGAAACGCATTTCTCATCATTTTCTGCCTTGACATTTTAAAGCCATCAAAAACGTGACTTACTGCATTTTATTCACGAAATAAAAAGAATGCCAGACACTTGATTTTAAAACGTGTACATGTATTGTTTGGTAGTTAGCAGATGTGTATAGATCTGGGTTTTAATTCTGTTAAACATGGTTTCACTGTCAACACAAGATGTCAGTAGAGCACTTTTAAGAAGACTTAAAGACAAAAGTTCTGTTCTGCAGCGCATGAACATGAAAAGTCATGATTCATTTGGATTGTAACATCAGATCTCATCATCATCATCATCATCAGAGTACTTTTGTGCGTGATGGTGCCTGTGGTGTCTTTTGAACACAGTCTGAATCTTTATACGTTTGGAATTCAACATCGAGAACATCTTTATGTTTTAGTGTCGGTCTCTCTCCGTCATCACGGTCTATTTTCCATCTTTCTCTATGTTTAGAGCCCTTGTTGTTCACCGCATGATGTTGACTTTTAAGGATCAAGCAATCAAAACTGTTCATTCCGGCTCAAACATGACATGACGATTCTTCTTGACCTGAAATCAGAATAATCCCAAGAACACAAAGGATTACGACTCAACATTACGTGGCCCTTTTTGAAAGCACACATGATGTTATTTCACTGGGGAATAGATCACACTCATGTGGAGCTTTCTGAGTACAAACTACAGAAATGATTACAGAATGATGATGATTTTCTGAAGGTTATTAAATGACGAATGGTTAGGGATGTAACAATATTATCTTTATTGTGTTATCAACAGCAAAATTGTCTCAATATTATGGTGGTCACATGACTGTATGAAGTGATAGGTCTTCCAGGCCTAACATAGAGAATGTTCGAAACAATTATAGCTGTCAAGGTCCATGTGGTGCAGTTATTTTATTTTATAAAAGGTCTTTTTAGATCATTTGACCATCTCATACTACAACTCATACCTCTAAACAACAGTTGTGATTAGAGGATAAAGAAAAGTGGATGCTTACGTTTCCAAGTTTGTCATTTTA
>NC_079891.1:35632375-35647375 GCF_024868665.1 Triplophysa rosa | reverse complement strand
GATCAAATCCGAAGTATTTCCAAAAACTTGCCCTCGCTAAATGGGACGGGGTGTATTTCTTTAAGCCCCGCCATCGCTGTTGCTGAGCTTAAGGTGTGCGGTCTCTCGGCTGTCCGGGTGCCGCACCGCTCTCGCAAAAAAGTTTTTGGTCTAACGGTTAGAGAGTCGGACTCGTGACCAGAAGGTTGCCGGTTTGATCCTCAGGGCCTTCGGGTAACGACTGAAGTGCTCTTGAGCAAAGCACCTTATGCCTACTTGCTCCCCGGCCCCTACGTGCTGCAGTGATAGCTGCCCACTGCTCCGGGTGTTCGTGTGGTCACTACTCTCTGGATGGGTTAAATGCAGAGGTCACATTTCGGGTACGGGTCACCATATCTGACTAATAAGTCACTTTCACGTTCACACTTTCACTTGACTGATGTTCTGGGAATGATGGGACCTCCTCGATCTGATCCCACTCCTGTTTTGCTCTTTATTCCCTTTTTGTCAGTTAATATCTTAAAAGTTGTCACACGTAAGATTAGTGTAGATTGTGTTGTGATATTGCATTTCTAACTAACAAAAGTTTTAACACAAATAACTGTTATTGTTCATCTGTTGTGTTTTTGCTTTGTTTTTAATGATCCAACTAACAAAAATAACATTTTGCTAACATTCCCATTACGTTCCGAAACCATTGTTTCATTTTAAATGATGAGTGTTTCTAGACTAAACTTTTATAATGTTTTTCGAACGTTTAGCAATGAGTGCGTTTACATGCACAGTCTTACTCCGATTATGCTTTATAAACTGATAACAAGTAAGGTCACGTAAACGCGTGAAACGGTTTTCTTTCATCGGAAAAAAGCTCATAAACGGAGGTAGTTTTTTGCCCATTACTCCAATTTCACGCTGCATGTAAACGCCTTTACCGTTTTCTCTCAGTTTTGTTGATGTGTGCACGTCTGACGGCGCAATAGTAAAAGTCCCAAACGGAAGTAATAGTTAATTATACCTTGGTCTGTTTGAATACTGGATTCTGATTGGCTGGAAGGTGTGCATTAAAAGCCTTTAACGCACGGGTAGCTCCAGTCAGTTTGATTACATTAAAATTAACTGACAAAATAACCGTCATATTCACCTGTTTGATCTAAAATGACACTGTAAACATCAATAAAAGCTTTAACTTGGCAAATAACCATGGTATAAGTGGGATAATCCACAGCTAGCCGTGCGTTAAAGGCTTCGTGCCGGGTGGTTCTTCGCCTCCATGTAAAAAAGGATTTCACGGCTAGCCGTGGATATAACGCATAAAAGTCCGCTCTGGAATCATGCTGTTGATGTAGAAACTTCAACATGAAGAACTATTGTTTTGTGCATGTAAACCTACTCATTTAGCTGTTAAAATGCTCATTTATTGTTTTTGCAAGAACGGTTTTAATAGCTTTTAGAGAACGTTAGTCAAAGTTTTAAGAAGCTGGGGAATTGTAAAATTGATTTACAAGTGAATGTGGTTGAATGAGAAATCTCTCTAATAAGACATGGATGTGTTTTTGTTGCAGTAATAAAAAGTTGAGAAGTCTGCCTAATTATTTTATAATGAACCTGGCGGTGAGTGATTTCCTCATGGCCATCACACAATCTCCAATACTCTTCATCAACAGCCTGTATAAAGAGTGGATGTTTGGAGAACTGGGTAATTTCATGTTATTTTATCTTCTTTTCCTTACGTTTGGGGGTTATGCATAACATTTCATTTATATTATTTAGCATTAAATGCATAATGTTTAGTATTAATATTTAGTATTAGATTAAGGTGAGAGGGCAGCATGCATGCTATTGGTACACTGTAAACCTGGATAAGTTGGCAATACTCAAAACATTTTTTTGGTGGCTCTTACTTTAGGTAAGCAGAACTTTCAAACTTCGATTACTGTGAAATTAAAGTATAAGTGTGACTTAAATATTTAATTCTTCCTTCTCATGAATTTAAGTAGACATGACGTATTTATTAATTACACAAAGATGTATTTTAAAATTAACTAAACTCAATTCTTTGTCTTAATATGTATAAATCAAACACCTTGTCTTGAGTAAGAAGAGACTGATCTCAGAACTGACATTAACAGTAATGTCAGTAACAATGCTAACCACTAAACTGAATTAATGTCAAAGTCTTTTAAATATCCAAGATAAGTGAACATGAAACACTAACAAGTCTTTAACTTTACTGAAAAACACATCAAATAGTCATATTTTAAAATACACTCTCCTAATGCAGTCTGATGCAAAGCATGCTGGGAATTGGAAATCCTTCTCGACCAATTGTGTTGAATTAACGTGTTTAAATTGAACAAGGTGCAAATGATTTTTTTGGAGTCATAGTCAAAACTTCAAGTTAATAAAAATAATCATTATAATTAACTCAAAAGTAAAAATGTGTTTCAGGACCTTAAAATGTTTAAGTACGTAGAACTTTTTTATAAAATTAAGTTTACACTACTTAATCTGTTTGATTATTTTGAGCATTTGGGTTTACATCAGCTGTAAACACCGTTACTGGTCTGTTTGTGTGTAGGATGTAAAATATATGCTTTCTGTGGTGCTTTGTTTGGCATCACCTCTATGATAAATCTGTTGGCCATCTCTATCGATCGATATCTGGTCATCACCAAACCACTGCAAGCCATCCAGTGGAACTCCAAATGCAGAACATCTCTGGCCATCCTCTCCATCTGGATCTATTCGCTGGCCTGGAGTCTCGCACCTCTCATCGGATGGAGTAAGAGTCATATATTCTACATCTTTTCACTTTATATCTCATTCTGTTTATTGACATTACAGCCCCACTTTAATGAAACGTTGTCCCTTAGGGTTTAAAGAGTAACCTCAAAAGAGATTTACATCCATGTTCCAGGTTCATACATCCCTGAAGGTTTGATGATGTCATGCACGTGGGATTACGTGTCTCAGACTCCAGCGAGCAGAAGTTACACTATGATGCTGTGCTGTTTCGTCTTCTTCATCCCGTTGGCTGTTATCTTCTATTGTTACCTGTTGATGTTCCTCTCCGTCCGTCAGGCCGGCAGGTGTGTGTTCTCCTCAACGCTCTTCAGTCTGACAGGGGCTGATGGACCAGTGAGCGTGTGATGGTGTTTTGTGTGTTTAGAGATCTGAAACGGCTCTGGCAGAAGTCGGGTTTTGTGAAGCAGCAGTCCATGAAGAGCGAGTGGAGACTGGCTAAAATAGCCGCCTTGGTCATAGCGGTGTATGTTCTGTCCTGGGCGCCCTACGCGTGCGTCACACTCGTCGCCTGGGCCAGGTGAGCGCACGAAGCACGCACACACAAATCTTTGTACACATGTAAAGAGCAACATCCTATTCACACAAACATTCACAGACGTCTGGGACGTACACACACGCACACACCCATGCATGCACACACTTTTAGTGAACGCCCCAGATTTTTTAAAAATATTGTTCTGTACAATTTATAAGCTTTTTTGCCCATGAGGACCTCAATTTTTGTCCCCACGGTGACACGAGTCCCCATGTGTTGGTGTGCGTTCAGGTTTAGGTCCCAGACGCACACACACACACACAATTATTTGTATTTTAATTATACAAATACTCTATCATTTTTTTGTTTACTTCTCATCTATACACTAATGCTGTGGTTTGGGAGATATGAAGTACTTTTGTATCTAATTACCACAAAGTTCCTGAACTATACCATTAGCTTTAATGTGAAATATTACATTTTTTATGAAGAAATCACTTAAACGATTATCCAAATTTAATTAAAAAAATTCTGGATATTGATCTAGGTCTTAGGTGTAGAATTCTTCCATGTGCTGATAAGAGATAAACCTAAAAGGATTACAGTAATAAGAGTAATAGGGTTAGCCATAGAGCCCTAGTGAGCCATTCATTTTACTGGATGTGGTCAACTGCTCGTATCACAACTTTTGAGATACATTTTGTGAATTTATGTATAAATAAATGTTAGAAAAGAAATGAAAAATAAATATTCTTTCAAATAGTGGAATTTTTGTAGTTTTTGATGCATTTTGAAATGTCAGCTTTGTAACTCGTGCTGCTGAAGATCTCCCTGGCCCCCGTGGAGGTGTGTGTGTATGTGAGAGAGAGAGTGGAAGTGCATTTTGAATGGTCAGCTTTGTGATTTTGTGGACGTGTGTGTGTGCTTGTTTACGAGGACACAAATGTGTGTGATGACATGTGTATCACAACGTTAACAATGTAAACACACTTCCTTTGTCCTCGTAAACTAAATCGCTTAAAGAAACATACTAACTGATGATATTTTAAAAAGAAAAAATTGCCAAAAGTTTTCTGTGATGGTAAGGTTTAGGGGTAGGTTTAGGGAGTAGAATATACAGTTTCTACAGTATAAAAATCATTATCATTATTATGTCTATGGAGAATCCTCGTAAACCACATATACAAGTTTGTGTGTGTGTGCGAGAACATGTCTTTTCTACATTCTGCTCTAGTACCAGGCCTTCATTTCTGTATTTTTTCTTTTTTCGCATTTCCCATTCATTTTCAATTGGGGTCATATTGACCCCAAATACCAGATTAATAAAGAAATTTGTACATGCCTTCAGAACAACCGAAACAAGCCCAGTTTTTGATGTGAATATAGATAGGAAATGTACTGTAGTAAAGTCACAAAATCTTATTCCAGTGATGAAGGGAACCATTTTTTTAACCAAGGAATACTTGGTCTTATTGACCCCAAGGAGAGGTGACATACACACATGCAACATATTCACAATACTGTGGAAAATGCAATAGATGTTTGGAAAATAACTTTTTAATTCAGTGAAAGACAACCTTTTAAAGTCTCTGTTTTTTGTCAATCCGTTTACTGGATGCCATAAATAGTGTTATTGTGTTGGTACATGTCTTGTGTGTGTGTGTGTGTGTGTTAATCTGAGCACAGCTGTAGTTAATGATTCTGAAGTGTATTCATATTTCTCTGTTCTTCACACTTCGATTCATTTGTTTCTCAGGTACGCAAACATCCTCACGCCGTACTCGAAAACACTGCCAGCCATCCTCGCCAAATCATCTGCCATCTACAACCCTTTCATATATGCTATCGTTCTTAGCAAATACCGGTAAATAAATCCTCATTCACACGAACTACATCATCATATGGGATGGGTGAACAAATACATTCGGCGTCATTAGTAGAGCGGATTCTGAAGTGAACTCTGGTCAATCTAAAAGTCTGATTCAAGAGTTCTGAGAAAATGCACAGATGTTCAATTCAGATTTATTTCTTCAGCGCTTTTCACAATTTTGCATCATTGCAAATCATAGAACATTTCACGGAAAAGTTTACAGAAACATGTTAAGTACAAACATAGAAAAACAACACATTTTAATGCAGATATTTATTTTTGTAAATGCAACTAGTATTTTAAGACTCATGAGCAGCTGCATGGTTATTATCAGAAGAGAAAATGCTCACATCAGTTTTGTGTTTCTTTAAAGAGCCACACTAGCTGAGAAGGTTCCAGGTTTATCCTGTCTGTCTCGCGTTCAGAAGGACTGTCTCACCTCTTCCACAAACAGCGACGCATCAGTTCACGACAGTCACACCAACCAACTCCACACAACCACACACAACTCCTGTACTATGGTACTGTCACATCAGTGTGTTGAAATGATCATACTAAACATGTTCCTGGAGATCAGCTAGTGTAATTTCATTATAGGATGTTTGTCCTCACTTTTTAGATGCCTGGTTAAAATCATGTACAATCAATGTGTGTGTGTGTGTGTGTGTGTGTGTGTGTGTGTAGGTCATGGGAGAACTGAAGCGGATGAAGAACACGTCACATGTATCCACAGCATCATCTGTCAAACAGAAGACCATCATCAAATCTTCCTCACTGACCATGGAGAAGGTGACGTTTCATTTATACAAATAAATTACATTATGTGGGCTTCACCATGTGTCATCTTTTAGGTTTTCTAGAAGAGATCTTAACAATATTTCAAACGGAGACAAATTTACTAAAGGCTAAAATACACTACAAGACTTTTTCCCAGATTTTCAGTCTGGATTTGATCAGTTAGTGTGTTTCTATTTGAAACTGTTAAAAAGTCTGCAAGTGTCTGCAAGTGTATGATGTCTAGTTTAAAAAAAACTGATCAGATTTTAAAAGGCTTGTAGTGTGTTCCAGCCATTAGACAGCAACGTCTGAAAACCGTCACAAAGTCTCATCCCTTTCTCATTTTCTGTAGCCTGCCGTTCAGATGAAAGAGTCTCTTAGCCTATGTGAGCGAGATCGTGTCTCCGGTTCTCTCGCCATGGCAACTGCACCGACGGTCATCTACAATACAAAAAGCAGGAGTGCTGACATGACCTCTGACCTCCCGATTGACTCCTCTGACACTCCTCATCAGTCCAGCTTCTGAGAGAGAAGATGTGGAGAAGTCTTGATGTCACTGTCAGGAGTCACTGGAGACGACAGACACACTTCTCACATGAACTGTAAAGTGTCTGAGATCCCAAACGAAATATCCGTGCTCGCACACCAGCAGAGGAATAACTGTTTTTGGGAAGTTTAGTTTCTGTTCTTGCTTCAGTGTGTATGAAACACAGCATCAGTTGCTGCCATGACAACAGCTGAAGCTTCCAATGGAGGGGTTGAAAAAGAAGAAAACCGGTTCATAAATACCATTTGAATGTATGATTCCATTAAGGAATAAGCATTGTATCTTAATCTTTGTTTAGGTCTGAAATTGATCTGAATTTGTTCCAGACCATCGGATATGATGTTACATTGTTTTGGAAACAAGACTGCTGACCCGAGTTGTGTTATATGTTATGATATGGTGCTTTGTAAATATCTTAATTCTGTTTGAGCTGCTTTTCTGACCAATATACTTCTCTAGAAAACACTGTTAGGTGTGATTCTGTATTTACCTTTAGGGTTTTTTTGTCTATAAAGTTGAAATCTTTTCCTTATAACAGAGGAGAACGGATGACAGAGTTCTTCTTGCATGAACTTGCAGTTTCATAAAATGATGTTAATTGTTCTGTTAGTTCTTAAAGTCCCCGTGAACCGGAAGTTGCGATCGTTTTTACTTCCGTATTCTCCAAAAGGGGCTGTGTGGCTGCAGCCGATGGGGCGAGTGGCGCTCCACTCAAAAGCGAAAATACGTCACCTCCACTCGAAGAAACGGCGCTGTTTTAATGTCAATAAATACTTGTAATGTTCTAATGCTACAAAATTATTGTTTCTATGTTATTAAATACCTTTAATGTTACTAAATCCAGACATTGCTTCCAGGTTTGTATTTAGAAAGTAAACATTATAATAGTTAGCAGTGAACAATAAATGAAACATCAAATCAATTATTTTTTTATAAAAATGAAAAATGTGAACACAAATAATTTAGAAATTTTCTATTTAAAGCCAAATAACATACAATACAAACACAGTAAAATGTTGAATAATTTCCACAAATTAAGTTTGAATTGTTTCGAGTAAAAAACACAAACTATATTTACAAATCACATCAACGCAAGTAACGGTAAATAACAACCAACGAACGTTCTTCTCCTTCTTTCCTTTTAATGGCGGGTTGCAACCAACATGTTTAGGTGTATATCGCCACCTATGGTACCGGGGTGTGTCACATCAGGGTTTTCAGTACTTTGGTGGATTATATAAAAAATCGGATTTTCTAAACCTGTATTTTAAAGAAATTCATGCAACATCAGCTAACATTGGCGAGACATCTATATTGATCGTCAAAAATATATAAATCCATCGTGTTTATTCATCCTTTTTGCGTAATTTCACGGAAGCCGTATGCGTTGTGCTTGCATTGCACGTTAAGACAGTGTCAGTCTGCAAGTAGTGTAGGGATGCTGAGATAAAATTACCCGAGTTAAAGTTCGAACTTCGGAGAGCTCAGCGGCGCCATTTTGCCCCTTCTTTATTATTGAGTGGCGGTGACGTATTTCCTGTTCGAGAGTGGAGCGCCACTCGCCCCATCAGCTGCAGCTAGACCCCTCTCGTATTTTGACGAGTTAAATGGGATTTCTAATGAGATTTCTCTGCGATTTGATTGGATGTTTAAAAACAGCCGTTGCGTTTTGAAACGGAACTGGAAGCAGACTGAAAGGTGAAGGGGAGGAGTTAACGGATGCTCCGCCCATACGTCATTTGAGATGGATAGTCATTACAGGAAGGAAGTGCATTTTCAGATTTTAACTAAAGATTATGAGGGCACAAGATTTTTTAAAAGGAAATGACCCACATTGATCAACTATTTACAAGCTGCAATATTTCATGAAAAAATAAGAATTGTAATTTTTAATTTCACTGGGACTTTTAAGTGTTCATACTGTAAGGCTAGATACGCTGATTTGCTTATTCTATGAATTCTTGCTTGAATGTAATGTCGAACTTTTAAAAAATATATAACGAATATTTTCATAAGAAATAAATGCACAGTTCATGTGATTTTAAGAGAGACTGTTATGTATAATTGTTAAACAATTATTTACTATGGAAGTTAAATTATTTTTCAAGTTAATTTATTGTTGAACATCGCATAATATAATCAATTGAGAATTACCTTAATTGTTGATGTTGGCCTGTCTTGTCTTGTGTTCCACCCAATAATTAAAGCCTTAAAACCTTTCTACTGGTTCGTGACTATTTTAAACACTTTGATGAGTTTCTGAAAGTACCTTTATTCATTTGATGTTTCTATTCAAAGCCATTTACAGAGAAAAATAAGAATTTGTTACACGTCTCCATTAGGAAGAAATGGATGGATGCAGAAAGTCGTGAGATACAGCAGGATGTGACGTCACACGGCCCATGGCATCCATAGTCTTATCGTACATCGCAGGTAACAGGACAAAACAAGACCTAAATCACCTCTTCTACACATTCAGCAGGGGTTTTTAAAGCCCTCGTAGGCCCTCAGTTTAAAAATATATCGACAGATTTGATGATAAACGTTTTCTGTTTCCAATCTTTGTGGCTTAAATCAGTCCACCTTTATAATCTATATTATACATCAGTGTGTGTTTATTTAATTAACTGTATTATTAATATAATATAGTGTGGCAAAAGTGAAGCAACCATTCTTTTTTTTTGTATTACAATAGTTTTACCACAAATATGGGTCAATGGGGTGAGGCAACGGAAGATTTGTGATCACTATGGTTTCACTACAAATACTGTAGTTAAACTGTTATTTATATAGTAAAGGCATGGTTCATTTTTGTTTCAGCTAATATACTTATTCTGTACAATAAAATGGCCAATGTTTGTTTTGGAGACAGTTTTTGTTTTTCAAGTTCATTCATCTGTCCGACAGATGGCGCTGCAGCACCTCATTACATTCATGGGACCATCACTGCAGTTATAAGGTTCATATACAGGTATAGTGACATTTCCTATTTTAATGATTCACTATAGAAAATATTTATAAGTTAAATGTCTTTTTAGACACGTCTAATAATATAAACAACACTTGGCAGCAAGATGTAGCACATTGATCTGCTTGATGAGTAGCCGACATTAAACTCATATATGTTGACTTTTATCACGCGGCTCTTTCAACATTTAGCTGTAAGGAAAATAGAAGGTTTAAAACAGAGTGCAGTATTGATCCATGTTCTCTGTACAGATGCTTAAAATAGCTTCCTGTCTGTCCTGTGTTTACCTTGAATCGCACTTCTAGATTCTATTAACATCCGTGTGTATGTTTTAGCCAGTCTGTAGGGGTTTTCAGTGTCTCTGTAAAGTATTGGTTTGTTTAAACTGTGAGTTTCTAAAAGCTGTAGTATTAGGGATGAAGTGAGAGCATCATTATCACTTAATGCAGTTATTCAGTTTCACTGGACATACATGAACGTTTTTCATCACTTTTTCTGGTTTATTTTACAATGACATTAGAATCATTTCATTTGTATTGCTAATGCAATATACAGGCTACAGAGTGTCAAATATAAAAAAACTTTGCATTCTAGCACACAAACGATTCTAGAAGTCATCATCACCATCACTCATGACGTCACCGGCGGAGGGAACATAAACCCCGCAGCGCAGCGGCGACTGCGCAGACACACGCAGATACAGACGCAGACGGAACGAAGCTCGTTCTTGCAGCCTGTCTCATAAAGGTAGGCTACTCGTCTGTCTTAAAGAAAACAAGAAAGTATAAAAATGTTTCCGTAGATTTTAGTCAAATGCGTTGACATGTGGGGAAACCGGTTTTTGTCAAATGATTAGAGTTATTACAATAGGAAGCTGTTTTTGGTGTGGATTTGCTAGAAACACTTATTTAAAAATATAAAAGTAGTTAAATGTTCGCAATGATCAGCGTCGATTGTCATTTCGTCGAAGGTTAAACTGTTTTTATTTATTTAATTTTTAACGATTTTTCAGACGATTTTTTATCCAAAGAAGTCGTGATTATACCGTTGAGCATTGCTACAGAAAACAAACGTGTGTTATTGGACTTTTGTCTGAAAAACGTACTGAAACAGGCTTTGTGTAACCCAGTCCTTTCATCAGTGAGAGCAATTCTCATTTGTTTGGGGCTCATATAAGAATCATAATGTCTTATTGTCGTCTCAGGGTGACCCCATATGGACAGTGGGGGGATGTCATCTGGGACGGGTGTCTACCCTCACCCCCTCTAACCCCCTGTTACAACCCCACACCAGATTAACAGCATCAGCGGAAAATAAAAGTACCTGAACAGCATCAATGACTCACATATAAAGATAAAGTGAATATCTGTATATTTAATAACTGTGATTTCAACTGAACTCTATGCCTACTGGAAGCATTTTACATGACTAAATATACCATTAAATCAACTCGCACGTCACTGGTGTTGTGTTTGGAGAATGTTTTGTTTTCTGATCTTGACTTTGAGATGATGTGAGCGGTTCAGATGAGCACTTCTGTAGCTGTTTGTCTGGTGTACTGGTGTCCAGACAGATTGGGATTTAATTAGATTAGTGTCCTGGACAGCCCAGCAACCAGAAGGTCTGTGTGTTTGACTTTTTTATATTCAGAATGAAATATGTTATTATAGAAAATATTTTAGCGGGATCTAATGTTTTGCGAAAGAATCTGGTTGTCTGATGTGTTTTAGAAGAACACGCACGCACGCACACACGAGGCACTTAATCTGACAGCTATTATGAGCGAGCGCACACGTGTATTGTTCTCTCTTTGGTCTCAGCTGTTTCTACTGAACCCTAAAGCTGCTTCCACTCATGAGTTTACATGTGTGTCCGTGCGTGTATTTGCATTTATCATTTTTCACTAACACAAATTTCATTGTTTTATATTGATGCACTTCTCCACTTTATTTATAGCGCTTTTTACAATATTCGTTGTTACGAAGCAGCTGTACATGATACATATGAAGAGTTTGGTTCCAAGATGAGATGACTCCGTTTTTAACATTTGTCAAAAATCATGTTTTTTATTGTGCATTCCAATTAATATCAATCAAACTGCAGTTGGTTTGTTTTGATTTAAGCCTTAATAACTAAACAAATACAGCTAACTAACTCATTAAAACACATGATAACATCATAAAAAACATGATTTTTGAAAAATGTTAAAAGCTGAGTTATCTCATTTTGGAACCAAACTCTTCAAATTGACTATAAGCAAAACATCAAATTTATACAAGCAAAAACAAAAAAGTGAACACACAGAATACAGACACGCACACAGCTTCATACACACCCATGCAACAAACACGGACACACAAATCCATCCACACTCTCACACACACACACACACACTCTCACTCTCCAAGATCACGTAAGGACTGTTTTCTCTTTGAGTGCACACTTTGCTTTCTGAACGTTGTTATTGCTCATTCATAGCTCAGGAGATTTGATGAAGTTCTCAATAGTCTCATTTTAGTATCAACAGTCTCAGATGTTTCTCCTGAACCAAATCAAGTGAGAGTGTCGTTGTTGAGACACATGAAGAGTCTGGAGGTGTAAATGAATGTAGATTGTCGAGGTGAAATCATCTGGATTTGAGTAAATCTGATGAGAAATGTTCGAGTTGATATCGAGATCTTCAAGAATATTGACTTTCGATGGCAGACGAGACAAATCTGAGCTCAGTTTGACACATTGACATCTCTTCTCAAATGACTCTTTTTCTCAGGAGAAATATCTGAGACACACATGAGACTTAAGCAAAAGTTTCAGTTCGCTCTCTTTTTGAATCTCATTGATGTCTAAGAGACATAACGGCGATTTTAAAGAGATCTCATCTCGTTCTGATGGGTGTCTGATGCACCGATTGTTCATGCGCCTCGTGTGCCGTTGTGAGAAGCCGTGTTCCCAAACAAATCCTCATCCTCGTTTGGTTTGTTCTCCCTCTGTTGAATGTGGATGATGTTAATGTGAAGAGCTGATGATGAATGGCATTGTTTGCAGTAGTCATGTTGATGTTTCCTGTTGGAAACTATGATCAGTACACAGAGACTGTGTGAATCCAGCGGGCGCTCATCTAATCCAAGAGCGCTTCTGGTGGCATTACAGTGAGTTCTTCCTTAATGTTGGCCAGCATGATGAGGGTCTGTTCCTAAAATATCAGGGTGTAAGCCTAGCAGCCCTCCTCACACACACGCGCACAGATATAAATGACCAGATCTCTGTCTCTGTGAATCAGTTTGTGCTCTCAAACCTTCAGACTCCAGCTGACGCTTGTGTTTCACTGACTTTCTGAAGGTAAATCTCATTCATCTGTTTCTGCTGCTGCTGCTGCTGGGATATTCTGTTAAAATGCTGGATGTTTACTCGGACGTCTGCGTATTAAACATGATTCAGGAGCTTTTGTGAATGCATGGTAACTTACTGATGTGAGAGCATTATTGTGATTTATAACCGACCGTGGTAAATGATCTTTCATTTGTATGGCACTTTGGATAAAAGCATCTGCTGAACAAATGCAAAACTGTGTGGCCACATGAAACAAATAGTGTGATATTCTGTAGTATTTACTAAAGTAAACTGTAGAATTAACTAGAGTGAATTAATAAGCCGTAGTAAATATTGTTGCATACTTTCATTTTGACTCTAGTAGGGTTGAAAACACAGTAGTTTTACTTTGGTTTGCTGTGGTGAGTGAATGCTATACTGTACTGCAGTATTTTTATGTGAATGTGCGTTTTGACTGGAAGTCAACCACTTCAAACTATTTCAATTGCAATTGATTTATAAACGCATAACAGTGTGCGAAATCCATTCAGGACACCTTAGCAACCACAAAGAAACACCCTGGCAACCTTTTACATCATCCTAGATCTGAAAAAATGCTTCTAAATATCCGATAAACAGACTCAACATGCTCAACTGAACCTCTCTCTCTCTCTTTGAAGATGCTGTAATTTAATTTTTAAATATGATAAAGTCACGAGTCCTGGTTGATTTTTGCTTTTATAAGTCTATGAATGATCTTTTAACTTTTGAGATGAAGTGGTGCGTAAATGGAGCCTTGTGTACAGTTGTTGAGGAAAATTTGTTTTTCACACTTTTGTTTTAATTAGAATTTTTTTGTATTTATTCTGTATATAATTATAATTATTTTCTTTTTCATGTGAACAGCTGTAGTGTGTAGAAGTGTAAGGTGTGGTATTGTAATAAAAGGCTCTTAAAATTCTCTCTCTCTCTCTCTGTCTCTCTCTCTCTCTCTCTCTCTCTCAGTTGTTCCAGAGTGTTCTGCGTTGAGTTTATAAGTCTGTGACGGAGCGTGTGTTTGATATCAGACAGCTATGAGCAGTAACTACATCGTGGCGTTACAGGGTCCGGCCCCCTGGGGCTTCAGACTGCAGGGGGGGAAAGATTTTAACATGCCCCTCGCCATCTCACGGGTGAGTTCAACATGAGAATTACCATCTGTGATCTGTGTTGTCTGGGATCTACACACCCACCATCTGTGCCGCCGTCAGAAATGATGTTTTGGGTGATTTGCATTACTTAAAGGATGATGATTGACAGCGTGACCTCAGATGTTTAATCCATCAACACCCCGGGGCTTAAACTGTGAAATAAAGCAACTACAAAATCAGCTCCAAGACTTTCACTTTCAAACTGAAGTCTGGGGTGTTAGAGTTTTTTAATGTGTGCATGATTTAATACAGCTGCGGAAAGAAATTAAGTGACCATTCCAGTTGTGTCTTTATTCAGCATTTCTGCATGTATCGCATGTCATTTCAACAGAAACAAATCTCAGAAATGATATAAAGTCACTCAACAGCAATGTGATCAAAAAAGACACATCAAATCTTATTTCATCATAGATTCATTTTTGAACTGATCCCAAAATACATGTAAAACATTCATATATGTTGTTTAAACATGTTTATACCACGGGGCTGTTGAATGCTTCATTCTGATTGGCTGACGAACGTTCGACGGGTGTGCATTATTTTTCAGTTAAACGCACACCTATGAAGGTGTTCCAGGTCTGCTGACCGCATTACAGTTCCATATCACTTCGCCAAGTTTAGCCTACTGTCCGCCAGTGAATATGTATCTAACAACAGACAAAGTGACTGGCAAATTCCATTGTCTGAGAAGAAATAACTATTAATATTTATGGACAGCATGAACATTTGAACAACAATGGCGAGAGCACTGTACAGGACTGTTCAGATGAAAAACTAAAGCATGTATCAAAGGTAACGGCAAACTACATGACACAGTCATCGGGTTAAAGATAAAACACGAAGCACAAAAATAACAACAACATGTTAAATTCGTCTGTGGAATGGGTAAACGGGACTTAAAACACACAGCAGGAAGCTTTCTATGCCACTGAGAGAACCGCAGCTGGCGCAGAAACCTCCATGTCACTTTTTTCTCTTAATACTTTTCTTATACGACAGGGGTGTTAAATACGAGGAAAACAAATCAAATATAGATACTTGTCTTTTCACTCTCAGTGAAGCAAACGCGTGTGCACGTGC
>NC_079891.1:35619862-35630450 GCF_024868665.1 Triplophysa rosa | reverse complement strand
TCTCTCTCTCTCCCTCTCTCTCATCGTTTCAAATGATGCTATTGCAAAAAAGTGTACTCGATATGGTAAAATTGCAAGTCCGTTTAGAATGATCCCGTTGGGTCTCTCAAATAACAAGTGTTGATGTTTCTGACTTCACCGGAGCGATCTGAATAAGTTTGTCGCATCTGTGTTATGGGCAAGAAAAGCTTGTAATAATGATGAATTGTCACAGAAGAAACGGTTCAGATTAAGGAAACATTTGACTGTAATTCGGAAGGAGACAGGATTGGGATGAGGGATAGGAAGAAGGCTGACACTTTTATAGAATTTATTGGGTTAAAAAATGTGGATGTGATTTTCTTGCAAGAAACCCATAGTGACGCACATAGTGAGGTGGATTGGCGATTGCGGTGGAAAGATGAAGGTGTTTTTTCTCATGGGACTAACTTGAGTGCAGGAGTTGCAATTCTTGTTTCTCCGAGTTCTCCGGCAGTGAGACAGAGAGAATAAATATTTTTAATAAATTGTCTGAGACGACAATAACAGGATGATGATCTAATAGTTTCAGGAGGGGATTGGAACTGTACACTGGATTATGTATTTGATAGGAATGGAGAAGAACCACATTTTCAGTCACCTATAGTTTTAGGTAATTTAATTAAAACGTTTAACTTTACAGACATTTGGAGAGATTTTAATCCTTCAGTAAAGCAATACACCTGGGTAAAGGTAAATGAAGGAAGAATTTCAGCAGCACGTCTTGACAGATTGTATGTATCCAAAAATATGAAAAGTAAAGTTGTACGTACAGCTGTTGTCCCCACACCTTCTACTGACCATAATCACCGTTGACTGTAAAATGACCTCTAAAAGAACCAGAAGAGCTTACTTGCATTTTAATGTAAAATTGCTGCAGGATATTAATTTTTGTGAAACTTTTAAACTTTTTGGGGAAAACTGGAAAAGTGAGAGAAATAGGTATGAGGATATTTTACTTTGGTGGGAAATAGGCAAAGTACATATAAGAGATTTTTGTCAACAATATACTTCACATTCAAATGTATGCTTGAGAAAGACTCTAGAGTGGCTCGAAAAAGAAATCCTTGTCATTGAAAACAATATGTTGGATGGAGATATTTCTGATCATTTACATGAGTGGAATGAAAAGAAATTAAAGTGAAGTTTTATTTGAAATGAGAAGGTTAAAGGTGCTCTTGTAAGAAGTAAGTTTTTATCAATGAAAGATATGGATGGAGCCACCTCATTCTTTTTTAATTTGGAGCACAAAAGCGTACAAGGATAACTAATGCACAGTTTGAAAAACAGTGATGGACATGAAACGAGTGATCCTGTAAAAATGCGAAGATTAGCAGTGGATTTTTATTCTGATTCATGTTCTGACGAGAACACTGATATTCAGAGCCAAGATGAACTTTTGCAGAATCTTCCCTGTTTAAATGAGGAAGATAAGGCTGAATTAGAGCTTTACATACTGCAGTTATGGGTCTTTCTCCAGGCAGAACTCCGGGAATAGATGGACTTCCAAGTGAATTCTATAAACATTTCTGGTCTACGATTGGAAACGATTTCTTTGAAGTGCTACAGGAATGCATTCGGACAGGTTCTCTGCTATAGAGTTGCCAGCTCTAACACTACTGCCAAAGAAAGGAGACCCTACCTTATTAAAGAACTGGAGACCCGTGGCAGTTCTGTGTTCTGAATACAAACTGTTTTCAAAGTGTCTTGCTAACAGATTGAACAAAAAATGGAATAAAATAATACACAAGGACCAATCCTATTGTATAAAAGAAAGATGTATTTTTGCTGATTTGCTTTTAATACGTGATGTTGTTGATTTTGCTACGAGTAATAATATTAATATAGGGTTGTTTTCACTTGATCAAGAAAAAGCTTTTGATCGAGTTGATCACCAATATCTTTTTAAAGTTTTAAAGACTTTTGGTTTTGGGGAGAAATTTGTTTCCATGATAAAGTTGCTGTATAACAATGCCACATGTATGATTAAGATGGCGGGTGGTCTCAGCATACCTAATAAGACAAGGGTGCCCTCTTTCAGGTCAGCTTTATACTTTGGTCATTGAACCTCTCCTATGTAAATTAAGAGAAAAGTTAAGGGGTCTACATGTTAACAGTATAATTTCTAATGAATGTGTGAAAGTCTCCGCATATGCTGATGATATAACTGTTATCTTAAGAAATGATAATGATGTTCGAGAATTAAAAAATATTTTAGAGAGTTATGGGAAAGCATCATCTGCTAAAGTCAACTGGGAAGAAAGTGATTCTCTGTGGTGTGGTGCAGATCACAATACTTCCAGCTTTTTTACAATGGGGAAGATCTGGTTTTAAATATCTGGGGGTTTTCTTAGGAAGAGAGGAATATAGGAGGAAAAATTGGGAGGGCCTGATGGAAAAAGTGTGTGCTCGGTTGTCTCGATGGCAAAGCCATCTTATAGGGGAAGAGTTTTGGTCTGCAACAATCTCTTAGCCTCATCTTTGTGGCCCAAAAGGAGCATCCTGGAACCTCCCAATGATCTGGTGGAAAATCTGCAGAAACGTTTGATAGACTTCTTTTGGTCTGGGCAACACTGGCTTAAAGCATCTGTGTTGTTTTTACCAAGACAAGAAGGTGGTCAAGGACTAGTGGACATCAAAAGCAGAGTAATGACTTTTAGACTTCAGACTGCATACTTCATGGAGAAGAGGTGAGCTGGTCTGGCGTGGCGTGTGCCCTCTTAAGAAAAGCAGGTGGAATGGGGCTAGATCCTCATCTTTTTCTGATGGACATTCAAAACGTTGATCTTTATGGACTTACTTCTTTTTATCAGTCGATGTTTAAAGCTTGGAAAACTCTAAATGTCACAAGGAATCTCAAGAATGTGAGAGAGGAACCTTTAAAATTCCTGAATCCACAAGAGGATTATGCAGTAAAGTCACCAGCTCTGAGAAATGCTTTAAGAAATGCAGAAGTTACAACCCTGGGACATTTGATAACAAACGAAGGATGGATGACTGCTGAAATGCTGTCTTCAAAGATTGGTGTTAGGTCAGTTCGCCGGACACAGAGACTGCTAAATGACATTTTTGAAAGCTTGCCAATGGGTGTTAAACGTGTTTTGGAGACCGCTAATGAGGATAAAGTTGTCCCCTTCCCAGAGTTGGTAGTTGCACCTGCTGTGGGCTCTTTTCAAGAGAAAGAGGGGGCTTTGCTCAATTTCAATACTCCAGAACTAAGACTTTTTAGTGAAACGGAGAAAAGGGCACTATACGTAACATGTGTCAAAGTTTCACATATTCGGTCCTTGGAAGGACTTAAAGAATCCAAATGGCAGGAAAATTTTGGATCAGACGCTTCCCCTAAAGGTTGCTGGAGGACCGTGTACAAAAGGTCAGGTGACCTCCAGTGGAGAATTGTGCGTGGTATAATAGCCACAAACAGATACTGAGCACATATTGATCCACAGGTGGGGAGGGGTGTCCCTTTTGTGGTTGATCAGAAACTGTTTTTCAGTGATTGTTTTATTGTGAAAGACTTGTTAATATTTTAGCTCAAGTGGAAGAATGGTGTACAATTTTAGGAGGGTTTTTCTCACCAATGCTTTTTTTCTATGGTCTTAAGTATAACAAAAGTAAAAGAGAGGTCCATGTATTGCTTAACTTTTTATTCGGCCAAGCAAAAATGGCAATATGGATCTCACGTAAAGGTAAACTTAATGGTGTGGGGTCAACTGATACAATGTCAATTTTAAAAGGTTTGGTTAAGTCGAGATTAATGTTGGAATATGCCTACTACCAAATGGTTAAAGACTTTAATTAGCGTTGGGGAGTGAACCAAGTTTTGTGTGAAGCTGATGTTGATGGTTCTTTGAAAATGTATTTATAGTTGGAGTAAAAAGGTTTTTTATTTTTTTATATTATATAATATATTTTTAGATGTACTTGTTGTTTATGTCTGTAAATTATAAAAGACTCTTATTTATAGAAAATTGTTAAATAAAGAGTTTTTAAAAGTCTCTCTCTCTTATAGACGTTACTCGCACTTCATAAAAGATGTTATTTCAACGTGTCAGTAAAGTCTAATTTCAGTTCTGGACACATCGTCCGTCTCACTGTTCTTTATTTGAAATGATGGATCTCGTAAGGTGATGCTGGACCTTTAGCAGGACGTTCTGTCTTTTATTTCTCATGACATCATCCCCAAACTGTGTGTGTGTGAGTGATAAATGTTTGGTGGAATGAAAACTTGAAAAGATGGATAAAGAATGTTCCAGTTCATGCGCTGGTAAAATGAGCTGCTTTCTCAGAGGTCCTGTGCTGGCAGTCCCGTGTTTCAGATCCAAGGATTATCTGCAGCTCATCATCTGAGTTACAGATGTAATATTTCTCCCGATGTTTTTTCTCATCTGTTCAGCCCGTTCAGTGGGAGTGTGTTGGGTTTGGATCTGAAGCGGTCTGTGATGTGAAAAGTGAAGTTTGGCAGGTTGGCAGCTGACTTTTACACAGATGTAATATCTTAAGTTTGGGTTTATGATGGGATTTAATATGTGGGTTTGGTCTAAACGGGACTTTATGAGCCTGTGGCCTGGCGCTCTCGCCGTATGTTGGTCCGTGTCAGTTTTCCAGCTTATTTTTATTTTGCACCGATTGTTTTTACTGTTATTTTTTGTGACCGAATGTTTGTGTGCATATATTATATTCTGTGAATTGTATTTGATTATTAACGCGATAGCCCGATTTGAAGAACATTTTGCTAACATTGCCGTTCTTTTATGAAAACATTATTTCTGGGTGTATTTAATAAGCGTTACACTAAAATGTAGCAATAAAGTTTTTTCATGTTTAGCATTGATCTATGTAATGTGGATAAAATGCTCTTATGTTATTACTGCAAGAACACTTGGACTTCCGTAAGATAACGGGAGTCAACATTTTGAAAACCTCTGTTGAGGACATGTACGTCTGTAAAAATGCCTTGTTCAGTTACCTAAAAATGTGCTTCATGAGGTAAAATGTGAATACACACACACACACTTGCATGTGGTTTACGAGGACTCTCCATAGACGTAATGATTTTTATACCGAACAAACTGTATATTCTATTCCCTAACTCTAACCCCTAACCCTAATATCACATAAAACCTTTGTCTTTTTTTCTTTGAAAAAAATGATCATTTAGTATGTTTTTTAAGCATTTTAGTTTACGAGGACACAGGAAGTGTCCCCGTAAACCATGTTTACGTTGTTATACACATGTCATTACACAGATTTGTGTCCTCGTAAACCGTGTATACAAGCACACACACACACACGCCATTGTAAGTGTATTTAGTAATGTGAGGGATATTTATACAGTTGAATGGGCTTTTTGTTCTCTCTTCATCCAGCAACCATAAAACATCTCTCAGAAACACTAAAATCACTGATGCTGGATCAGCAGACCGTGTGTGCGCGCTATGACATCACAGTTAAAGCTACAGTTCACTTACAATAATAATTCTGTCATCATTTATTCTCTCTCATGCATGGTTGTAAATCTGTATGTGAGTTTTTCTTCAGTGGAACACGAAAGAAGATATTTAGAGAAATGTCTCTGTGGTTTTGTGTTCATAGAATGGAAGTCGATGGGGTTCAGTGTTGTTTGACGATCAACATTCTTCAAAATATCTTCTGTTGTGTTCTGAAGAAGAAAGAAACTCACACAGGTTTGAAATTACATGAGGATGAATAAATGATGGAAGAATTTTCATTTTTGGCTGAAGTATCCCTTTAACACTTGTTATATTGCATCTTAGGTCATTCAGTTTTTGTTTGTGGTGTTTGGGTTGGACAGATGGAGGGATGAAGAAGATAGAAATGACTTTCGATTTGCTGTGCCGCTTGTTTTAAGACCTCCCACCCTCTCACATCGCATACATCATTGTATAATGACATCAAAATCAAATCAACAAATCAAAGAACTCAGTAACACTACTGTAGCTCATTTGCATAAGGTTCATCTTCTGGACACGCCCACCTTACACAATGACTCTTGATTGCTCCATGTGATGGATTTACATTGACGTATGTGTGTGTTAGATAGTAGTATAAATCCTGTGATCTACACGTTTCTAATAAGCATCAAGACTTTTGATCCATCACAATCGATTTACTTTCTTCAGTTTGACCTGTCAGACCGAAGCCGTGCGGATCTGTTCTCACGTTTGTCATCACAGATGTTTGAGTTTCTCTTCCTGGAGTGACTCTGAAATGTGAAGCATTTGTGCGGGTGGACAGTGTTGAACTTCAGCTTCATCTTCCTCTGAATGATGGTGGATTATTTCCATCTTTTGACTATTTCACTGTTTGATAAATGAAACTTGAAACTGTAGGTTTTGGAACAAAGATCTGAAGTGTCTGTGTCCGGGTGGCAAGGAAGGGAGGTCGGGTGCCTTGGACCAGGATTGTATGTAGCAAACGTCTGAAGCAAACCGGTGTTTCAGATGTCACGTGAATATGATTTTGTACTTTATTTTAGTATTTTATGACGTGGCTGTTTTATATGATGCAGATCATACTCGTGTGCAATAACCGTAAAACTGAAGCCCCATTCCTAAACCACACCATCACTGGTGCTAAAGCAGATTGTAATAAAACATACGAATGAGATTGTGCTCTCACATCACAGAACATCTAGAACCCCTTTCGAGTCGATTGAGTCCAAACACTACACATGTACACACACACACACACACACACACACTCACAGATTTCCAATCTGCTCATTTAACTTTCAACCTTTTCTTTCGTACACTTCTTTTGTTCAGATGTGTGTTTATTGTGTGTGTTTGTGTTTACGAGGGTGTTGTTGTGTGCACATCTCGACTAAATCAAAGACTAACACGCCAGATCTTCTGGAGTTCATTAATGAGACGCTTTTACAATCACACGATTGCTCAAAAACAAACTCGAAACACATGTTTGTCGCACAATTATTTGTTTCCACCTCTAAATTGGCTTTAGTTTAACTGCGGCGTGGTGATAAACAGCATCCGTGTTGCTGGTTTTGTGTGATAATTGTTGTCACATGCTGCGTGTGTGTTATTAGTGTGTTCTCCAGTGGAAACCGAAGTGACGTCAGGTATCAAACATCCTGTGAATCTCTTCTTCTGAATGTAAAGGATGATGAATCAATAACGATATGTATCGACCATACATCTTTATATAACGCTCCAAACTGAACATTTATGTAGTTTGTTGCATAACCATCCATGCGCAGTCACTGCATCACAAACAGCTTTTTATTTTCTTACACAGTGCGAGCTTTTTTTTACAAATAGTCCGCGTTTGCAACCTGCAAGTTTGGATTTTGCTTTTACAGAGAGAGAACATTAGTCACGATCAGTGTTGGAATTGTGTCAAGGCTCTTGGGGGGCCCCCAACCAGCCCTAAAAAAAAAAAAATTACGAAGCTGCCAGTACGAGCATCAATCACATGATAGTTAAACGCATAAACGTCCTTAAAATGTTGAGATCCATTAAAAGAGATCCACATGACGGAGAGATTGAAATATTTATTTCTTTATTTTTTTGCAGTGACTATGGTATCGATCTTGCTGTTGATTTTTTCATTTTGCATTGTACATTTTTTATTCAAAAAAACAAAATTCTTAAGATTTTGCCTATAGGTTTAGGTCTTTTTTACTGAGCTTTCGCTCATTGTAAAATCTCTTAAACTTATTGATAGCAATAAGAATAGCAAGTTTTTCCAATTTTATGATAATGTTTTTTTACTAATTGAGATTTCCTGTCTTTTTATTTTCCTTTATTTATTTTCTTGTCCTTTGAATCTTGTTCTTTCTATTGCTGCAATGCAGTGCTATTCCCTTTTTTTTGGAATATTAATAAAAAAATCCTTTTTCATGAAAAACCAAGGGATCCCCCAAGTTCATTATTTTAGACCTTATGAGGGGTCCCTTAAGGCTTATGAGGGGTCCGGGACCGCCCCAGTCCCCTCTCAATTCTAACCCTGGTCATGATACAGTGTTAATTCTATGACTGTGCGCTGGCACGTCGATGGAGTGCCATGTACACGCACGCATTCACATCCAATTTAACACAGTAACTTTATCTCTATCACAGACATTGCAGTTGTTCAATGTCTCACGGACCATCACGGATGTTTTTATCTGCATGCATTTTAAAGTTGTTTCAAGCGATATGACACAAAAGCTTCCTCTGACATATGAGCGTGTGCACACAGACGTAGAACAAAGTTGTCTTTCACGTCTTTTTAGCTATTTATCTGTAAAATGCACACAAGGTTATGCCAAAACACACAAGGTTCACATAAACAGTGGCTAATGTTTTTAAGTGACGTTAACACTTAAAGTCCCAGTGAAATTAAAAATGACAATGGCTTATTTTTTCATGAAATATTGAAGCGTTTATTGTAAATAGTTGATCAATGTGGGTCATTCTCTTTTCAAAATTTGTGTGCCCTCATAATCTTTAGTTCAAATCTGTAAATGTACTTCCTTCCTGTAATGACTATCCATCTTGGGCGGAGCATCCGTTAACTCCTCCCCTTCAACTGTCAGACTGATGCCAGTTCCATTTCAAATCGCAACTTCTATTTTTACACACCCAGTCAAATCACCAAGAAAGACGAAAATTACAGAAATACGCAAGTATAAACGATCGGAACTTCCGGTTCACGGGGACTTTAACAGTGGATGTGTATTAGCATTAGCATTAGCTCTTAAAGTGACAGTAACCTAATAAACCTGATTCTGTCTAACACTTCACGGTAATACAGTTAAAATTGGGAAGATGTAAATAATACAGTGGTAAAAGGCTATTAAAATGAATCAATAATTATCGCTATCCCATGATATGAAACATTATATTGATGATACAATTTTTCGTGTGTTTGTGTCCAGGTCTTTCTTGCATGAAAGTTTTCCTTCTTGATGCAGAAACAGCACTGGTCACCGAGACCGAGGTCTCAGATTTTGTTTTAAAGACACACATGAAACTGAACATCTGGAGTTTGACAGCGCAGAGTTTGTGTTTATAAAAGCTGAAGTCATTCAAGAGGTGCTCAGATCTCAGGCTCGTCGTTTTTAGAGTTATCTTTATTTGATTTCCGTTTGAATTGGCCCGACCGCCCGTCTCAGGTTTTTAGGAACATCTGTTGTGATCTTCACATCACTTGAACTAAACGTGAACTCTTCTTCCATGAGTGATGTGAGCTGTTTGCTGTAGGAAGCTGTTGTAAAATAAAAAACGTGACTCGTCTCGCTCTCATCCCGCTCTCTTTGCTTTCCAGAGCTTTCGTAGTAAAACTTGAAGTTCAGCGTCTGCGTCTGGTGTCTTTTATTTGAATTCCTCCGTGCTCTTCAGTTTGTGTTCTAGCCACGTAAGGCCAGAAACGCAAGCTTGTTTGACTTATTTTGAGTCTTATCTCACATCTCATTTCAGTAAATATTCGCTTTGGTAAATATTTTGATGTAGTGTTTTGGTTTGATCATTTTAATGATCAATCGAGTGGTGATGTATTGATTTAATAATGACATAGCATGCGTTGTGCCAATATTGTCAAGTGGATAACATCAGAATTTAAAGTGAAATCATTTCTGTGCCTCTTTAGAAGTATATACACAGATGTTTTCATCTGTTTTTCATCTGTGTTGTTTCAGATGATAGATGGGGGAAAGGCAGCGAAGGCTGGAATATCTGTGGGAGATCTGGTGTTGTCCATCGATGGCATCCGTACTGACGCCATGAATCACCTGGAAGCTCAAAACAAAATCAAATCCTGCACAGGGAGTCTCAACCTCAACTTACAGAAGTAAGAGCCTTCATTTACACCACTTTCATCATATTCATGACATTCATATTCACAGTTCACTTGATCCAAATAACCTTGTGATCGTTGCTTAATCTTTTGTTTTCTTTTAGATTTGAGCATGTGCTTATGCGGTGTTGGTTTATTTATCATGACTTAAAAACATCAACAACATAAGACTCGTCTCTTTATCCCACTGCTGTCACATCACACAAGCACTTTCCACATGATTATGACACGAAAGCCATTCTCACACACACACACACACACACACACACACACACACACACACAAAACAGCAATAAGAGTAGCGTTTACACAAACAGCGCACATCTGCCTCTGGACAGAAACACATGGTGTCCGTCCGTCCACACTGAAGCGTGTTTATAACCGCGAGAACCAAACAAGAAGAGTTAAGAGAAGCGCTTTATTCTCAATCATTTCTATTATACAGCACTTTACATCGCTTTAAGAATGAATTGTGTCTTTATATGGGATGAAACATGATTAATAATACATTGATTATTTACACACAAACTTTCTTGAAGCTCAGTAGGTTATGGGTTGGACTCCCGGGAAACACATAAGATGGATAAAAGCGTTCATTATGTGAGCGTCGCTTGCCAAGGAAAAGTTGCTCGTACACTGTAACAAATTCAACTTAAAAATGTTCTCCTAACAAAATCAATTAAGTATCTTGAACAAACAGTACCCCGTTTTAGTAGAATTTTGATATATTTCGACAAAATTTGTTGCTGAC
>NC_079891.1:35612152-35614156 GCF_024868665.1 Triplophysa rosa | reverse complement strand
GTGTGTGCATATTTGTTTGTTTAGGTAATACAAGGATGCACATGCTCATGATATACTTAACTCTTTCGGTCTTGTGTTTGTGTAAAAAGCAACATACAATAAAACCTTCTTAAGCGTACATTATTATTCCAAAATTAAACTAATGGACAGACACAACATTGTTCTCGAAGGTTGTGTATTAAGTTTAGATTGTCAGAGATGGAGACAGTATCACCTACTGTTTCACTTCACGTCATGCTACAATATCAAATCAAATAGGATCTGATTTCTTCAACAGATTTTATTATGACAAAGCACAGCCACACATGTGATTCATGTTGTTGTTTTCCAACAGGGCATCGAACCTTCCCAAACCGGAAGCGGCACCGAAGGTATGGTATTTATTACACGCACGCACAGGTGTGTTGTGAATGAAGTGTTTGTGTGTCATTACACACCTCTCTGAGACAGACGCATCTGCATGTTTGCCATTGACGTTCATCTGCTGTAGTGTGTGTTGTGGTTGTTTTTATTTATTTCAACTGTTCATCCATTGAAACGTTTGTTGTTTCTTGCTGTTGTGTTTGTGTTTGAGTCCTGCATGTGCTTTTCGTCCATATCCAGGATGATTCTGTGGAAATCATCAAACCCGTTCCCATTCCATGTTCCTCTGACATCACAAACTCCACCCCCATCACTCCATCCACCTATAAGAGCGCTCAGCTGCCGGGAGGGGCGGGGTCATCGTGCACAGCCTCCATTCCACCCGCCGCATCCGCTTTTGCATCCGCCTTATCGGCTCCAGTCCCTAATCCACCGGCTCCGCCCAGTCTCGCTGACGTCACGGCCGCCTCACCCAATCACCTGCCGGCAGTGCCCCGCCCTTCAGTCTATAACACGCCCATCGATCTGTACTCCAGTGAGAACGCCTGTGAGGTGGCCATGGGTCAGAGGCGGGGCCTGCTGGAGAGTCAGGGTGAGAGCTTACAGCTGAATGGGTAAGAGTTGAACGGACACACGGATGCTCCGCCCACCTCACAAACCTCGGCACTTCTGGATTTCTCTGATCTTCTGTTTTAAATGAGATTGAAACCACGCTGACCGACCTTTTTAAAAGCACATCGTTGCTTAATCCAGAGTTTAAAAAAAATGTCATTTTTGCTTCCAGAAGTGTAGATGAAATCCAGACTGTTGTGTTGACATGTTCATGTTCATTCACACAACGTACCTCCATCCCTCAGCATGCTGTGGTCCAGACATCCGTCATGGTTCTATATTCTATAATATGATATATATACTGTATATATATATATCATATAATCTTTTATAATCATTTTCCTGTTTTTACGATTATACATACTTTGCAACAGTGCAAAACTGTGTAAAGCCCTATAGGAATAAACTTTAATGTAGAAATAAAATTTGATAGGAGAAAACAAAGAAACCGGGAATAAAACACGTAATTATTTGCTGACATGAAAAGCAGTTGGATTCGACAGTGATCCTTACGATTTACAAAGGAACCAGGTGTCCTTGGACGCTGATATGTTGCGTGGAATTGCGTTTCCTGATTTTGTAAGCAGCCATTTTGCTGAGTGTTTTGCCACTCAAGGGAGCGTGTTTTGTCGTGTCCACGTGGGAAAGTGACGTCACGTGCATTCCCTCTATTAAAACCATGTTTATGTTCATAAGACAATATATTTTGCACAAACAGTGGAGACATAAGAAAACATACAATAAAGGGAAAGGATCTGATGTAAAAACGGGAAAAAAATGGAATACATTGTTGCAGATTTCCTAAGAAGAAATGAATGACAGTGTTTCATCTTTAATACAGTTTGGTTTGATCATCCAGTGAAATATTCTGTCAGATGTTAAAGGACCTGGCAGTGTGTGCGTGTGTCTGTGCGCGTGTGTGTCTGTGTGTGTGTGCGCCTGTGTGTGTGTGTGTGCGTGTGTCTGTGTGTGTGTCTGTGTGTGTGCGCGCGTGTGTGTGCGCGTGTGTGTGTGTGTACGCGCGTGTGT
>NC_079891.1:35602702-35612135 GCF_024868665.1 Triplophysa rosa | reverse complement strand
GTGGGCTGTGTTGTGTGTGTGTGTGTGTGTGTGTGTGTGCGCGGTGTGTCTGTCTGTGTGTGTGTGGTGTGCGCGCGTGTGTGTGTGTGTGTCGTGTGCGTGTGTGTGGTGTGTGTGTGTGTGACGTGTGTTGTTGTGTCAGCTGCGCGCGTGTGCAGTGCGCGTGTCTGTGTGTGTGTGTGTGTGTGCGTGTGCGTGGTGTGCCGTGTCTGTGTGTGTGTGTGTGTGCGCGTCTGTTGTACGTGTGCGTGTGTGTGTCTGTGTGTGTGTGCGTGTGTGTGTGATTCCACACGATGTTCATTTAGAAGCACGTCTCACTTGATTCTGATGTGGTGTGTGTGTGTGTGTGTGTGTGTGTGTGTGTGTGTGTGTGTGTGCGTCTGTCTGTACGTGTGCGTGTGTGTGTCTGTGTGTGTGTGTGCGATTCATCACACGATGTTCATTTAGAAGCACGTCTCACTGATTCTGATGTGTGTGTGTGTGTGTGTGTGTGTGTGTGTATATTTAGACGTGTGTAATAGTATCTGGTGTGTGTATCTAAGGGTTCTCCTTTGGATATTGTCCCGCCCACCCATAACCCGGGTTCATATTTTAATGCTTGTTTCAAAGTGCTGATTGACATTATTAGGCAGAAGAGCTGTGTGTAATTCACACACACACACACACACACACACACACACACGCACGCACGCACACACACACACACACACACACACACAGATAGGATGGTGTGTTGGATGTGTTGTGTGTATGTTGTCAGACTCTGGCACATGTTGGAGTTAAATCACTCTATAAAGCCGTTGTGTTTCTCGTTAAATGTTGTGTGTAGATGTTTTGTGAATGTGTTTGGAACATTGGGTACTCAGTGTGCACAGTCGGCACATTTGCAGTGTGGGTGACATATCACAGTTTCCAAAATGTGACACATAGCCTACAACTCTTTGAAATTAATA
The DNA here is from genome assembly GCF_024868665.1 of Triplophysa rosa. Taxonomy (NCBI): domain Eukaryota; kingdom Metazoa; phylum Chordata; class Actinopteri; order Cypriniformes; family Nemacheilidae; genus Triplophysa; species Triplophysa rosa. The sequence goes on along the minus strand of NC_079891.1, from coordinate 35,611,182 downwards.
TGTTTATCAGCGTATGCAGTATGCTAGTGTGTGTGTGTGTGTGTGTTTGAGATCCCTCTTGTGCTTAACAGATCCCTCATGCAACTTAATGCAGTCAAAAACAACTTGAAAGTGGAATAAGTGATGAAAACCAAATGCTGATGTTGATGTTATCTGCTGTGAGAATGCCATTATTCTCATCCAGCTGTACGTTAAAAACACAAATCAAGTCCAGCTCTGATTCTGTGCTGTTGCAGGCAAATCTAATATTCAAACAACCGTATTCCAGTTTAATGTGATGGCATGTGTGCTCATTTGTGTCATCCTCGTATTGTTTTGTTGGAAAGCTTTGTCTTTGTGGTTATGTGTGTGTGGTTTCTAGATCAGCTTTGTGTTGGAATTGTCGTAAATGATTTTGTCTGTCTTCAGTGTGTACGGCATGTTGTCATTTCGATATTTGAATTGTTTGTGTTGGTCTTTCTCAGAGGGGTTTGATCAGGACATCCGTGTTGAGATGATTTGTGGAGAATCTCTTCATTTAATGTGTGTTTTTAATCTTTAGGCTTTTCAGCAGGTGAATCCGGCCATAAAGTCAGTACCACATTACTTGATGATCTTTTCAGTGTGTGTGTGTGTGTGTGTTTCATTTGTGTTGTGCTTTGAATTGTGTTATATTTGCTTAGAATGGTCATAATCTTATTTTGAATGAAATTAAACGGATTTAGGATTGTTAAGAAGCCTTTCAGGAACTTTTATTCATCAAAAGAAAAAAAGACGAATATTTTAAGTACTAGTAAGATTATGACATTATCTGCAAAAAATTAACATTTTCTTATGCGTATTCGTTTCTTATTACTGTAATGGAAAAGGTATCCTTTTTTGCTATAATACAGTCAAACATTTTGATTGACAGTAATAAGAATAACCATTGAGAATAAATACATTTTGGTTAGTACAGTAGATGATCTGTAGCAGTACTCTGGGTTTGTGGTGAATTGTGTCTTTTTTCGTTGCATGAGTGTGTTGTGCTTTTCTGTAGATACACTGCAGTTTGTGATCGTTTATTGACAGATTGTGAATGTGTTGTGTGTCAGTGTAGAGAGTCTCACAAACTTCATCTTGAAGAGATCCATTGATTGATGATGTTCATCTGAAAAGACCTTGAGCTCTGTTGGATGTTATTGTCTTCATATACATCAGCACCACCTAGTGGTCAAATACAGTACATCATTGTGTATGTGTTCAAAGAGCTAAACACTACAACTTCAAAAAAAGATTTTAGATGTTTAAAAATGTATAAGCGTCAAAAAAGATCAAACCAAGTGTTAAGGACGAGCATTTCAACCGAAACATAAAAAAAATTGTTTGTGTTTTAAATGCTACACAAATAAGATTTTGTTAAACTGCTTGTGAAATGTTAGCGGAACAGCAAGGTTATTTTAGTTTACTAAAATTAAAACTTTGAAAATGTTCCTGTTCATTGAAAGAAAAGAAAATATTGAAATATTAAAATTATTGTAAAAACTTTACTCAAGGAAAAAGTTTTAATGTTGCTTCAAAAATAAACTGAAGCAAGTTTAAAGCGGTAAAATTATCAAAATAAACTAAAATAAAAATGAATTAATCTTATATAACAACATTAAAAATAAACCAATAAATTATAAAATGACAAAAGCATATACCAAAATTGCTAAAACGTTAACTAAAATGAACACAAAAACTAAACATCTAAAAATAAAAGCTAATTTAAAATTTGTATAAAACAAAAATCAAAACTATAATAACTCTGCGGAACAGTAGTGTCATACATTTTGTTAGCTATAATGCACAGACATTCATATTTAAATGTGTCAAAACTAAAACTATGGTGTTAACATGAGAGACATGTTTGTAAGAAAATACGTAGAAACACAGTATATTTAATGATGTTTAATACATCCAAAAAACGTTATATAACTGCAATGTTTGATTTTATTTTTCTTAGTGGACCTCCGGCTGTGTTAAAGTGAGTACAGAATCTGTGACGTGTGACGTTAGATCTGAAATTCTCTACACATCGCATGTTTTGATTGATTTTCTGTCCTCTATTCTTTCCTTCGGTCTTTCAGAAAACCATCGGTTAGCAGGTAAAGAGGGACTCACTCAATGATTCAGATATGTTGTGTGGTGTCTATAGATGATGTGTTAGCAGCACAAAACAAACCAATAAAAATGAAGACCTTATAATGTACTATGGATGAAAGTGGGTCTTAATGTCAAAACTTGGCAATTCACAATTTCTCCAACATTCAAATCGTACTGACTGTATGACAGCAGAGTTAAATGTGACGTCATAGATGATGTGAATATGTTTGCTTTGAAAGCATCATAAAATGAAAATACATGAAGATGTTGTGGGTCACTCAGTTTTAGTCTCTTTATGATCTGATGAAGGTTGAAGACTTCTGAAACGCAACATAAATACATTGGTCATAAATAGATTGTGTGTGTTTGTGTAGACCTCCTCGCAAGCCCATCACAGAGACGGACATCGAGTTTTATCATGTTGCAACTCACGGTGATGCCAGCAGAAAACGCATCATGGAGGACACAGAGGACTGGCATCCTCGAACCGGAACGTCCCAGTCCCGATCCTTCAGAATCCTGGCACAGATCACTGGCACTGAATCTGGTGAGAAACTTCACTTCAGTGCATCACAGGCTGTGCTCACAGTCACAATTTAGGAGATGCCTCAGAAAGGTCAATTCTCCTGATTATGTGACGTTTCATATATTAGTATATTGAGTTTCATTACACTTGTATCATGTTCAGTGCATGAATCATGTAGATTTCTTTCTTGTTCACAGATCGGCCAGAAGGGACTGAATCTACCAAAACAACAAAGTGAGTTTTTCTGCTCTCTGTCTGTCTTTTTTGATGTGTGTGTGTGTGTGTTCTCTAATGCGTTGCTCCCTGTGTTGTTGAAGGGTTTTTGTGTGACTTTTGTGTTCCATGGCCTGTTATTTTGTGTTATGTTTGTGCAGAAGAGTTGCTCTGGTGGTCTCTCTCACACTGAATGGTTTGTTGTGTGATGACATATTAATTTTCTTAGATCTTAATCTGCTCTGAAGTGATGTGCATTGTGAAAAGTGCTATACAAATAAATGTCAATTGAATTGAATTGAACAGTTTTTGCACTTAAAGTCATTGTTAGTGAGAGCTCATAGCATGGTACACTAAATCTTCCCTTGACATACAATTACAAATACAAGTCGCGGTTATTATTTCTGCCATGAAATCATAATAAATGATTCGTGTGATCTTTATAGAGTCAAATACGATCACAGAACACATATGTGACCCTGGACCACAAAACCAGTTTTAAGGCTGAAATACACTACACCAGTTTTAAAATCTGCACAGATTAAAAAGAATTTGACTTTCAGACTTTTTTAAAGTTTGCAGAGAAAAACAGGTCATCACACACTATGTGATCAAATCTAGTCCAGACTGAAAATCTGGGCAAAATTGTAGTGTGTTCCAGCCTTTAAAGCGGCCCTAACACACGCGGTTTCTGCCAATCTCATAACTTGAGTACCTATAGAGTAGTATTGCATACTTCGTATCTACGAAGAGTTTATGGTTTGATCACATTTATAAAAGATAGATACAGCTGTACGATTATTTCCGAAAGCATACGGCGCGTGCCGGGGGAAGGGTAGGCTGAACTGAAGCACGTGCACACCCATTGCCAACAAAACACAGACATCAGTATGCGGTTCATGTCCACCATCTTTTAACGCTGGGACGGCTCCATATATCAGTTTCAAACGATCTCTAAATCCAGCGTTATACCCACCGTTTATATAACATTCATCCCCCGAATGCAGTGAGCAAACAAACACCTGAACTTCTCTCTCTCTCTCCTGCACACAAGTGACGTCTGCGCATGCTCCTTCTCCTGCTCTCCTTGCTGCCGCGTGCTTTTCCGGGAGAATTGTCCAATAAGGGACTAAGAAAGGTTGTTATGAAACAGTTTTATATGTTCGAAAAAAACTTTCCGAAACCTGTCCGATCGCTGGAGGAGTGTATCGAGCACAGAAATACTACGTCATACGCCCAACTCGTTTTTTGACAAGTTGACCATGTTAAGCATGAGAAGACAGCACGTTTAACATTGTAAAGAAGTCAGAATGCATGACACACCGTTGCACCACCCCTTTAAGTAGCACGGGAATATTTGTGTCAAAAGCCAAAAAAACATTGTACAGGTCAAACGTATCCATTTTTCTTTTATGCCAAAAATCATTAAGATATTAAGTAAAGAGCATGTTCCATGAAGATATTTGGTAAATTTCCTACCATAAATATATCAAAACGGTATTTTTCTGAGTGGATGCAGCAAAATCGCTCGCCTACAAACGTCACTCGCTTCTGCCGCTCTTTGAGAATTAGCCACTCTGGTTTGGTATCTACGTAAAGCTGCCGTTTATACCGCGCCGTTTTCAATCGAAAACGTAAAACTTTTTATGCGTTTTGCCATTTTGTTTAGACGGAAATGGCGTTTTGGGGGACTGGAAACGCAAACTTTTGCAAACGGGTCTCAACTTTTTGAAAACGCCGCCGTTTTCGTTTACATTTACGCATTTGGCAGACGCTTTTATCCAAAGCGACTTACATTGCATTGTACTATACATGTAAACTGCAAGACGGAACTTTCAGAAAATGATAACGTCACGTGCATGCGTATTTTATGCGCTCAGGCATGCGAGTATAGCCAAAACAATATGGCGGCTTCCATTACTTCGCCAGACTTTAAACACACATATACGTCGACCGACGGTATTAAAAAGCACTTTTGGCTTATAACTGTGGATGTGTGTGTGCGCCAAGGCACGTCCTGTTTCTTTACGCAACAACATCGCCATCCACTGGCCTGGAGTGCACACTGCAGCGTATTTCTCAATATTTTGATTTTTTTTGCACCCTCAGATTCCATAGTTTTCCGTAGTTCTATCTCGACCAAATATTGTGCTAACAAACCACAAATCACTGGAAAGCTTATTTATTCAGCTTTCATGTGATGTATAAATCTTAATTAAAAAAGGACCCTTTCTGTGGTCCAGGGTCACGTGTGATGTTTCATGTACGGTCATGTGGATTGCGATTGAAAGCGTGTTGTCCTGTTGCTCATAGCATGTTCTGGCTGTTTGTGTAGATTTGGTGTTTTGTGTGGTCTGGCATTGCTGTGTGATCAGTCAGATGAGATTGTGTTGTTGTTTGGATGTCGTGTTGTTGTTGTGCTGTTGACAGTGAAGGACGTCATTACGCTTTCAGACGAAGTTTTAGCATCAGACATCAAGTGTAATGCTTGTGTTGTGTCTGTAATGATGGTCTCAACACATTCTCTTCTCGTCTGTTTCTCTCTCTTTCTCTTTTCTTGTGTTTGGTGAACAGGGTAATGAAGATTAACCCTAAGGTCGGACCGAAATATCATAAACTCAGAGACTGGCATCACGGCATTTCTGCCCAAACCCTGAATGTTCTCAGTCTGGTGTAGTGTGTGTGTGTGTGTGTGTGTGTGTGTGTGAGAGAGAGAGAGAGTCTCTGAAAATCTCTTCCTGTGGATTTAATGATTTTAAGTTTGTTAGTTGCACTTCAGAACACAGCTGTGAATGGAGTGTGTGACTTAGATCATATTTAGCTTTATCTTTTTTTTTTGCTTTTAGCTCCTGGATTTGTCAGGTTTAATATCACTTACGAAAAGAAGTCTATGAGCTGAAATGATTTTCTGTGGTTATTGAACTATAACACATGCTGTCAATGAATCTTAAACAAACCTGAGTGATGGCAATCTAGAGAGAATTTTGTTGAGAATCAAAGTAAATTCTGTGTTGTGCAAGATGAGTCCTTAGTGTTTTTAGTATGAATTAAAGTTCAAGTTAGTTTTGTCTATTTTTAGGAGAACACTAACATACAGTGTTAAAACTAGCAGACATGACCTAAAATCCAGAAAACCCATGTTGAATTTGATTTCTGTGCTGAAATTGATGTAAATGTATGTCTTTTCCTTTCTTCTTTAATTTGTTCTTCTTTTAAAGCTAAATTAGAATAAAGTTGTCTGTATTTCATGAAGATTTTGATGCCTTATTTTCTTTGTGTCTTTTCTGTTTAAACCTGTTTCCTTCTATCTTTTCCTCAGACTGCTCTCGCTTCATTATAGACATGAAACACATTTTAATTAGGGCTGTCAAGCGATCAAAATGTTTTATCCAATTAATTACATGATATGGCGATTAATAATCACGAATTATTCACACATCAAGTTAGGCTGAAATATTACCCCCAAAAGAATGATTATGTAAAGAGACGCTACAAAAAGTAATATAGTAATAAAAAGTAGGTATTACACAAACATTTGGACATGAGGATAAGTAAATGATGAGTGGTTTTGTGGGGGGTGGACTATTCTTCATGTTTTTAATTCAAATGTAAATATGAAATGATTATTATTTTATAAATTTACGCTCTAAATAAGAAACTAAAACTGCCAGTAGGTGGCGGTAAATGTCGTTATGATTCCTTCGTTCGTTCGTTCGTTTGATTCAATATTCAAAAATGAAACGTCACTGTGTGTGTTGCTCAGAGACAGTTTTGCTTTGTTTTTATAATTTCGTTGGCAAAACTGAGCAAAAACGACATTATTGTGGATGAAAATATGAGACAAAACTCAAACGAGGCATTTTTGCCCTCAAGTTTAGGGACATTCTGACTGCATTCTATAAGCTTCGTCGCGCACTGTTGTTGTCATGCGTCATTTTCTTCTTCAGTCAACTTTTTAAAATGACAGATGATGAAGCTATATGTAGATCTGGGACAGGGTGATTGCGTTAAATGCCTTACTTATCATAATTCATTCATTCATCTAAGTATCGCTTTAAATGGACAGCCGTCATTTTAATATTTTGAAAAGTAATTATACAAACAAATTTACTAATGATTTGTTAAAAATAGGACCGGGGGCATTTGTAAGAAAGTTATAGGATCGGTGACACGTCGTTTCCTGTTAATTAAATACTGCAGTTCTTATATCTCAACACCAGATGGCGACAGACAGCAGCTCGTTTCTTCTCTCGCTGTATTTGGATTAGCAGACAGTGATTCTGTGACTCTGTTTGCTGGTATAATTATGAACAAGAAATGGAGTGATTTACTTCACACATGTAGTATTCGTGTCATTCACATGTATTTAAGCGTCCGGGCTTTCGGGTTCCTCCAGCATCCCACGTTAAGCTCTGAACGTAAACACTGATACTGGATCAGTTTCAGCCCTGAATGTGTCATTGTGTTCAGTTTACAACGTCACACCTGTCCTGACAGCAGCTGTGTATATCAGCCTGTGTGTTTGGATCTGGACACACACACACACGCACGCACGCACGCACGCACGCACGCACGCACACACACACACACACACACACACACACACACACAGAGAGAGAGGGAGAGAGAGATTGTTGTCAGATAAACTTTATTCCTTTACTTGGTAGATTCTGAATTTAAAGATTGAAGTGATATTTTAATGACAAAGTCAAATATTTTAAATAGTTTAAAGCTATGAAACACTAAATACACTTGAAAACTTTTTTTATGGTGAAAGTGAAGGAGTCCACAAGAAAACATGCTGTAGTATACTTTAGTATATACTATAGTGAAATTCCTAGATATTATTTTGTTTTTGATCCCTGCTATAATAAATATCTGCGCGTACTACAGTATTACTACAATATTGGATCAGTTCACTATAGTACTGTGATAATGCAGAATACTGTAGTATATTTACATTAGACTGTAGCATAAATACTACACTACGATACATTACTGTATACTACAGTTTACTATAGTAAATAGTGAAGTGTAATATTGAAAATAAATAGTAAACACAGTATTTGCTAATTAATACAGTTCATAAAATGACACAACATCTAAAACCAACAGTTGAAGAAGTTCATTGTGAAATGTTTGTGCTGTGTTTGTGTTTATTCCTTGTCTGTTTGAAACGACAGTAAAAAAGGTGCATGTTTACATCACCCACAGCTCACGTGTGGTGTCACACAAATCAGGTTTTGAACATTTTGTGTGACAACAGCATATAAGTTACAAAAAGTGATTGTGTAGCCTGTGTGTGTTACTAAAGATTTGACTTCTAGTCCTCACACGTCATATGTGTGTGTGTTTTTGTGTTCAAACAATCACAATGACGTCCTGATGAAAAGATTCTGATTATTATAACAGACTTACAGTCCTCTGCTGACTCTATGACACGTGTGTGTGAGATGTGGAACTTCCTGTATTCAGTTGTAATGTCTCTATCTCATTAGATTAACCTGCTGTGCTGCCTCACTCTGATTGGATCATTTCCTCTATAATGAATCTGATTGGCTGAGATTATTAATGAGCTGTCCCATAGCTGGAGATACAGCACAAGAGAAAATGTGTCTGTTTTCTGTTCTAAACCTCT
>NC_079891.1:35589147-35599147 GCF_024868665.1 Triplophysa rosa | reverse complement strand
AAACAATTCCAACCGAGCTGCCGTTGCACGGAACTGTATTGTTAATAAAGTCAAACGTCCGTCTGTCAGGGGTCCGTTTCTGGTGGCGATGGGCAAGTCGTGGCATCCGGAGGAGTTCACGTGTGCGCGCTGCAGCGTGTCTCTCAGCGAACTGGGTTTTGTGGAGGAGAAGGGCTGTGTTTACTGTCAGCACTGTTACCAAGAGTTCTTCGCGCCCACCTGCGCTCGCTGCCGATACAAAATCATGGGGGTCAGGAAGACGTCAAATATTGTCAATCACTAACTAACGATGTGTGTGCGTGTGTGCTAAGGTGATGATGTCATGATGTGTCACAGGAAGTGATCAATGCTCTGAAGCAGACCTGGCACGTGTACTGCTTCCTGTGTGCGTACTGCCAGCAGCCAATCAGAAACAACACGTTCCACCTGGAGGACGGAGAACCCTACTGCGAGAGAGGTACACGCACGCTTTTCTGTCACGATGGGGTCTTCAAATCAGACCCTCACACAAACCCTGAAACCAACCTCACGTGTGTTTGATTTGTGTGTGCGTAGATTATTACAGTCTGTTTGGGACGGGTTGTCGAGGTTGTGATTTTCCAATCGAAGCGGGAGATTCGTTTTTAGAAGCTCTTGGATTCACCTGGCATGACACCTGCTTTGTGTGCACCGTAAGTCCACCTGTGTGTGTGCGCGTTATATTGTCATGAGTGTGTATGACTGTAATCTGTGTGTGTGTGTGTGTGTGTGTGTGTGTGTGTGTGTGTGTGTGTGTGTGTGTGTGTTATTGTGCGTGTGTTTGATATCGAGTGATGAATATTTTGTGTCTTAAGGTGTGCAGTGTCAGTCTGGAGGGTCAAACGTTCTTCTCCAAAAAGGACAAACTGCTCTGCAAGAAACACGCGTACACCTTCAAAATATAAAAGCACAACGAACATAATTTCCGAAGTGTTAACAAAAAAGAAAACGTATTTACAAAAACATTGCATGATCACAATAAAAGCATGTGGAAAGAGGTTTCTGTCGGAGATTGAATTGTTTAAAAAGACTGAGAAGCTGAAAAATATGTAATGGTTTTACTGGAAGAGTTTTTTTCTGACACTGTTTGTACGAGAGATTTTGTGATCTGAGAACCAGCAGCACTTTTAAAAGTTTTTTCACTTTCTGTTCTATCCTTCAAACTGTGAGAACCAGTTATGAGAAGAGTAAAATAATTCATTGAAAACCTTACAGAATTAAAACATTAAATAGAGTTTAGATGACAGAATGCTGAGCATCAGCATCAGACTTTTTTTTCTTGCCTTCAGTTTCCCTTCACTTTTCATAACTGCATATTTATTTCACAATTTGGGATAGTGCGCACTTTTTATTTGACTCTATATATCACGTATGATGCTTTTGTTTGTTTTTATGCTTTTATATTTTTTGTCAATATCAATTAAACCATTGAAGTCTTTTTTTGAATAGTCTTTTCTTGCGGCACTAAACTATAGGGTTTACTTAGCAACCACCTATCAACCCAAAAAATAAACACCTAAAAAATGCATAACAACGCCCTGGCAACACTTTAGCATCGTGGCGTTGACTTCAGCATGAGCAAGAACCTGTTATGTTAGATTCTTAAAACCAAATGAATGAATCTGTAACAGGAGGGGAGGGGCATGTGACCTCAGTTACACATCTGAATGATGACGGACATTCACTTCAGCAACAAGGATGCTTCACTGTTTGTGTTCAGTGAGATGTTCACACCTGCTGCTTCCTTATTTAAATATATTATGTATACCCTCAGATTGAACATTGTTCTGCTAAATACAAAGGAGGATATTTGTAAGAATGTCAGTAACCAAACAGATCTCATCCCCCATTGACTCCCATAGTATTTATTTTCCCTACTATGGCAGTTAATGTGTGATGAAATCTGTCTGGTTACTGACATTTTTCCAAATATCTTCCTTTGTGTTTAGCAGAATAAAACCATTTATACAGGTTTAGAACAATCTGAGGGTGAGCAAATGATGACAGAGTTTTCATGTTTGGGTGAACTGTTCTCGCTTGAGCACTAGTTCATGTTTTCAGCTCTGAATGGCTTATACATCACTCATAAACTGTGACAATAAAGTTTTATTCTATTCTATATAGTTGAGAAGATACAACAACAGTATAAAATATAGTAAAGTATAAAACAATAAAAATACTGTACACTTAATTTTCCCTTCACTACAAAACCCAACAACAGTGGTGTTATGATGATATTGGTCCTGTCAGACAGAGCTATACTGTACCAATAAAACTTTCTGAGTCAGAACCCTGCTGAAAAAAACCATAGAAACCCATCAGACACCATTACAGAAATTCTAATGGTTTCCGTTAAAATACCAATATGAACCATTAGCTTTTTCCATTAAAACCATTACAAAATGTATTTTTGTAGTGTGTTTTGGGCATTATTCCAATAGGATTTAACATCCCACCAATAGAATCCATCACATACCAGTAGAACCATTACAGTTTCCATTAAAACCAATACAAATCCCTTTAAACCCATTATAATTTCTTTAATGATTTCTATTGATTTTTTCAGCAGGGCTGGCGGATGGAGAATGGGAACCAATAAAACACCATTAAATCTTACTGGAATGAATCTCAAAACACATGGTATTTCTCATCAAAGAACGCTGCCCTCATTGGACTGAAACAGTTATTTTTTTGTAGATGGGTGTTTCTGCAACTAATTTATTACGCTTTATGAATCTATTCTCAGTGTCATTACACACCTTGACAAAAATATACTTCATGATTAATTTGATTTAATAAAAAAATATATATTAAAAAAATAGGTCCAAACACCATTTTGTTCATGTCCCACAACTCTGGTCACAATGTTAAGATAAGTAAAATAAGCTAATTGAATTACATTTTGACATTATTTCAAATGGAATTGTTTAATTCATTTTAATTTACTACATTTCTTTGTATTATTTACTGATCGTTTTTATGATTTTCTTTATGTAAATGTGCCTGTCCCACACTTTTGAGTCCTTACCGCAACAATGAGAAACGGCTTTTATTGTGACATTTTATCAAAGACAAACAAGTCTAGTTACTATGGAAACAGAAATGAGCACATTCTGACAGATTTGCACCTCATACCTCACTCACAAGATCTGAAAAATATAAGGTAAATATCATCTTTTCTGTGTCAGTATTTACTGTGTGTCCTTACCATACATCTTAGCAATTCTGTACTTTGAACTACATTTAAAAAATTAATGTATATTACCGTTTAATTCATGTACGTTATATTAAGATGCTAAGAGTCAAAACTAATGTAGTAACCTAGCTGCAGTATTAGCAAAAATGTAATTTCCGCAACATGTCTTTACATTTTTAAGGTTTACTGTATATTGAATTACAAATATTAAATAAACATGTTCCAGATTCAAATCTCATTGACCTTTTTATATGTATTACAGATTTAAATTCACAGGGGTTGATTTGTTTAATTTTGGGGAGTCAAAAAAAAGGGTGCAGAAACACCCAGATTCACATTTTCAGGCAAACTTTAGAACGATTCGATTCGTCTGTCTCAGTGAAGGAGGCGAATACCCGGTGAGTAACGCGCGCGCTCGTGCTCGTGCACGCCGTCGCCGCCGGTAGTGACTGGACGCTTGATGTTGACGGATCGGTACCGGAGACTGGCGTCCTAACACACTGTTCACACCGACTCACCGCATCTGAGGATTCGGAACAAGAACCAGAACACTTTTAGATCGAGAGGTAGGAATGCATTGAAACTTTTCTTTGAGAGGACAAATTTAACGGAGACTTACCGGAGGAGGTGAACGGGTCGATCGGTGTTTACTTAACGTCACTTCACGGAGACTGAAATTAAATTTCATGCTGCACTTGATTATCTTACTCTGACAATGATTCATAAAACAATTAGTTAACATTGTACATTATGACAAACGTGTCAATGCAACAGAAGTTTTCTTTTCCAGATTCGCACAAAACACGTGTTTGCGCTTTTAAAGCATGCAATTTAAGGCAGAACGGATTCCGTATTGATTTGCTGTAGTAACAACAACAGCAGCAGTAACCTTGTTTACCGTGATATTTTGTAAGAATGAAAATGATTCGTGTTTGTGTTACACATGACGTATGAATAACATGAACAGAATTGTATCTAATGTCTTGTGCTGTGCAAATGTTGTGCGTTAAAGACACTCTCTTTCTTTCTTTCTTTCTTTTTCTTTCTTTTTCTTTCTTTCTTTCTTTCTTTCTTTCTTTCTTTCTTTCTTTCTTTCTTTCTTTCTTTCTTTCTTTCTTTCGAACGTTTTATTGATGTTATTAATGATAGGTATTTTAATGGTCATTCATTCCTTATGATATAGTGTCCATGTCACGTGATCTGGATATGTCATGGAACTACAGAAACCTTTGACTCTCGTGATAAATAGTTACATTCTCTTGAGAGACTTCAGTCAGTAAGTAAGTTTTTCCAGCGGTCACGGGTGAATTACAGTGTTTGTGTCTATTAGACTATTTGATTTATGAACACAAGAAACAAGTCATCTCACAATGCTGTTTTATTTCAAGCACATTGTTTATCTTTTAATGCTGAATGTGTTGCGTAGAACGGAGAGATTTGATGGTAAGAGTGTTGTTGGTGTGTGACTGCTACTTTTGTGTGTGACATTTCAGTCTGCCGCTATTATTTTGTGTCTCACTCTGTGTTCCAAGAAGCCTCGTGGGTTTAGAATAATAAAACATGTTTGTGGTGAGCTGTTCCTTTAATGGTTTAAGGTGTGCTAGTTTCACACTGTCTGTATTTCTGACTATGGAAGTGTTTGTTAAAGGCAGAAGCGTTATGTATGTAAAAATATTTACTGTGTGATATCAAAACATGTTGAATGATATTCAGCTGTAGGCCCAATGTCACGGATGAACAGAGAGACCCTAAACTATGTGAACACACACACGGTGCTAACTAACCAGCTCCAGCTGTGTGTCGGTGTGTGTTATGTGGAGTTCACGTTGGAGAGTGTGTGACCATATGGCATAAAGCGTCCAATTCTTACCTCACCCCCCCACCTTCCATCATGAGACCCGGCAGGAAAAACTCAATGAGCCGCTAGAGTCCAACAGCAGATGTGTGTGTGTGTGTGAGAGAGGGAATGCACGCACACACGTGTGTATTAGACCCCTTCTACATCGCAGGAGCATAAAGACAAAACAAGAGCGCTTTATGATCTTAAGCGCCGCTGTCATGTGCACAGTCGAGTAAACTAAAGTGCCACTGTTTGAATCAATAAAATTCTGTTTACAAAATGACAACACAACCAGAACACGTGTGTTGTGGACCCTGTCCGTTTAGATTTCCCCACAGCGGTGTTTGTCCGGATATCAACCTTTTTGTTTCATTCCCATATCTGAGTCTCGCTTTCTTTATGTTCTGCTGGGTGTAGATTGTTTATGTCAATGACTGAATGTAATGCAGGTGGTGTCAAAGGGTTAGTTCTCCCCAAAATGAAAATTCTGTCATCATTTACTCACCCTGAGGTTGTTCCAAACCTGTATGAATGTCTTTGTTCTGCTGAACACAAAGGAAGATATTTGTAAGAATGTCAGTAATCAAACAGATCTCATCCCCCATTGACTCCCATAGTATTTATTTCTGCCTACTATGGCAGTACATGGGGAATGAGTTCTGTTTGGTTACACAAATATCTTTGCTTGTGTTTAGCAGAACAAAGAAATACAGGCTTAGAACAACTTGAGCGTGAGCAAATGATGATGTTAGGGCTGCAGCTATCGATTATTTTAGTAATCGAGTATTCTACTGATTTTTCCTCCGATTAATCGGGTATTCGGATAATAAATACTTTTTCTTTATTAAAGAGCAATACTAAATGTGCAAGAGAAAATAAGACAGGTCTCTTAAAATGAACAACTAATTTGTTTCTGATCGGTGCAAAATCTCAAGTTCTCTTTGTCTGAGACCGAGCCAGGTCCTTCAGAAGTCTTGGACTGTTGTTTTGATGTATTTATTGATATTGTGTGTGATCTTGATTGTTATTAGCCGGTTAAGGAGTTTCCAGGTGTGTTATGACCCCGCCGTGTGTGATGTCCTGACTGCTTTTGTTCTTCTTACACACGTGTTCACGGTTCACATGTTGATCTTTGATAGTTAAGCGCTCTTATTGGACATCTTCTATCGGATCTTTCGAAACTTGTTGATTTACTGTCAAAGTATTGAGAAGGGATTCGGGATGTATCTGTGTCCATTTTTCATATTGAGATGAATTGAGGATCTTTGAAATACTGAGCTCAGAGAGACGTTGTTGAGATGTGTTTGAAAGTCTGTATGAGATGCACGTGAGATTATTGTTGGGGTCTTTATCGCCAGAAAAATCTGAGTAGCAGCACTGCAAAAAATGACTTTCTTACTTAGTATTTTTGTCTTGTTTTCGAGTATGAATGAAAGAATTCTTGAATCAATATGCATTTTCTTGATGAGCAAAATGACCTAAGAAACTAAGTCTTGTTTTTAGACAAAAAATATGAAATTTCAATTGAATTTGTGCGTAAAACAAGCAAAAAAATGGGAAAATAATCTTGAATTTAGTGACTAAGAAAAAGGTCAACCTTAATTCAAGATTATTTTTCTTACCCCACTGGCAGATTTTTTGGCTAGTTTTAAGCAAATATTCACTGAAATTTCATTTTTTTGTCTAAAAACAAGACTTATTTTTTTTACTGTAGGTCATTTTGCTCATCGAGCAAATGCAGCTTGATTGAAGAATTTTGGACATTTGTACTGGAAAACAAGACAAAAATACTAAGTAAGAAAGTCATTTTTTGCAGTGAGTGTACTCCATTTTCTCATCTCCCATTTATTTTTGTACTGGAAAACATTTGAGATATTATAGATCTTTTAAGCTGTGGCTCTGAGTCTGAAAGTCTCCCGAAAGCATTTGAGAGTTTGAGATCTCATATCTGGAATTTAGCGAGTCTGTAAAGGCTTCATGTTTAACGGAGTGATTTATCATACAGGAAATAATGTTATCACGACACATTCATCAGGTAATATACGACCACACGTGCACACACCTCTCATTGAACTGTCAGGTGTGTGTGTGCGTGTGTGTCTGCAGGGCTGATATTATCACTTCCTGAAAAGATCATGTGGAAATTGAGCCATTTCAATCCCAAAAGCGCTTTATGATTCATGTCTGTCAGATATCTCCCTGAAAGGGTTTGGCCACAATCTGTAAAATACACACGGCATTTTATATCACAGTATCTGGTGTAATGTATATGTACTGTAACAGTGTATATCACGGAAATCACACGAAAAACAGTTTGCACGTTAAAGGAACAGTTCCACCTAAAAACGAGAATTATTTAATTGTTTATTCATCCTCACGTCATGTCAAACCTGAATGAGTGTCTTTCTTCTGCAGAACACAAAAGAAGATATTTTGAAGAATGTTGAGGATCAAACAGACGTCCACGCACGTCCACACAACGTCACATTATCAGACAACATATGATCATTTCCAAAGTATTGTTACTGTACAAAACATACAACCATGAAAATTCTCTCATCATTTATTCTCTCTCGTGTGGTTGTAAATCTTAGTGGGAAGTCTTTCTTCAATTAAACACAAAAGAAGATATTTTGAGAAATGTCTCAGTGGTTTGTGTTCATATAATGGAAGTCGATGGAGTTCAGTTCGAAAATATATAAATATTCGAAAATATTTCCTGTTGCTCGCTCCAGTATTCTGTCATCATTTACTCACCTTCAAGTTGTTCCAAATGTGTCTTTATTCTGATTCTGAACACAGAGAATATATTTGGAAGAATGCTTGTAACCAAACAGATCTCAACCCCCGTTGACTCCCATCGTAGGAAAAAATAGTTTATCATTATATTTGTTCTGTTGAACACAAAGAAGATATTTTGAAGAATGTAGGACAGCAAACTGTTCTGGGGCACTTTTTTCTACTATGGGAGTCAATGGGGGTCAAGATCTGTCTGGTTACAAGCATTCTTCCAAATATCTTTCTCCGTGTTCATCAGAATAAAGACATGTATACAGATTTGGAACAACTCGAAGGTGAGGAAATGATGACAGAATTTTCGTTTTTGGGTGAAGTTTCCCTTTAAAGCTGGTATCTGCTGAGCACTGATGTGTGGTGTGTAACAGTCTGTGTTGTGAAGTGAAGCTGATCGCTTCTATTGTTCAGAAGTATCTCGTCTCCTGTTCACCAACAAAAGCGGCTTTGAACACACTGAGTGTTTTTCTGTGTTCAAACCTCCGAGTGAAAGAAGAGATTTCGAGTATAATCCTCCATAGACTCACGGTGAAACAGAGAATCTGTGACACGCTCACAGACTTCTGAGGGAATCCTTCGAGTTTCCAAGGTGACGGTTGTTGTGCCCTGGTCTCTGGGATGGATTCAGGCTGTAAAGCGTGTGTGATTAGGACTCTATCAGATGGCCCACGTGTGTGTTATCTGGAGGCGCAGGGAACCGGCGGGAGCTGTTGAGCCGTCTCGAGGTTTGGACAGGTCCGTCGCGATTTTGCGCTCGTGCCAGACGTCCTTTTCAAAGAGGGTCTTTGTGCTAAATTTAGCTGCGGAATATTTTACCCAACTGCCAAACGGGACGGCCGTAAAAGCCAGTGCACCGTGAAGTCTTTCCCTGCGGTGTGTGTGTGTGTGTGTGTGTGTGTGTGTGTGTTCTTGAGTGCATTTTCCCTCTCGAGTGTTAATAGACACCGAGGCTTGTGTGGTGTGTGTTTACTGTCTGTCAGGTGTTTGCTACCACCAGCACTGGGACCATTCACCCAAAAATAAAACAATCTTTCATTATTTATTCATGCTCACGTCTTCAGAACACAAAAGAAGATATTTTGAAGAATGTTGATCATCAAGCAACACTGAACTCCATCGACTTCCATTGTATGAACACAAACCACTGAGACATTTCTCCAAATATCTTCTTTTGTTTTTCACTGAAAAAAGACTCACATACACTTAAAAACACATGAGGAGGAATAAATGAATTTAGGTTTTGAAGTCACGTTTTAACCTTAGCAACACCTTTAGAAACATTTTATTACTTAACATTTGTATATCAAACAGCAGTTTTATTTTAACTGTGACTATGAATATTTAAATATGTTTGTTTTTGAATTGAGTTTTACAGCCCAGATCAGATTAAATTAGAGCTAATTTCTCTCTCTTCTCCATCACAGCTTGGATTACATTGAGTGACATGTGACTGGTACTGATGTGATTGTATCTGATGTCTTGATGTTCTCATTTATCTGATTGGTGGAAACAAGATCACAAAATCAACACCATCAAGCAGACGATTATCAAATATTATGAAACACAAATATTATTATTATCTCCTTTTTTATATTTTCAAAATGGCCTCGTAATAGTAAACGTAGTAACATTGTATCTAGATTTTCATCATTTTTCATCAAGGTAAACCTGTCAGTGGTTGTTAGCAGGTTTCTGAGACCGTACACCGTGTGTATATGTGTGTGTTCCCTCAGTGCTGGGGGTTTGATTCAGTCTTAATGTACATGCGGGACAGTGATACCTGCGCAGGTAAACACAAGCAGGTACACTCGAGAGTTTTATCTTACATGTACGTTTGTCCTGTCTGGTCGAGACCCTGCTGTTACCGTAATGTTTATACCATGAAACACGATCAGCACGGAAGCTTTAGATACCACATAAACCTATATGTGCACAGACACGCACATCTGGTATTAGCATAGAGAGAGACATCTTGTGTGTAGAGAGGAAGAGAGGTCAGAGGTCACGCTCAGGGGTCATGAGGGGGGTTTGAGTTTCATACAACGGACCAACATTACCACAGTCTGCGAAGGGCGGGATAAAGACTTTAGTGTGAACAGAGTGAGAGCGAGAGACACACACAGAGAGAGAGAGAGAGAGAGAGTGAGAGAGAG
>NC_079891.1:35577912-35581110 GCF_024868665.1 Triplophysa rosa | reverse complement strand
GCTTCTGTTGACCTCAGACACACTTTAACGTTTAACACTTTACAAGCATTTGTCCATTAAACATGTGACGGTCATTTGGAGAAAACACAGAACAGACACATTAGTGCTTGCTTGATCTCTTGTTTTCTCTCTTCTTCACCCTCGGCTTTGCTCTCCTTCATTCCTCTAATTGGCACCTCATTAGGGAATTCATGATTGGAGGATGAGGCAGGTGCCAGCGGAGCCTTGTTAGTGTGTGTGTGTGTGTGTGTGTGTGTGTGTGTGTCTTTGTTTAGGCAGAATAAATGTGAAGCTGATTATGTTCCATTCACCCATGTTGAACCCTGACACATTCCCTCTGACGCACACACACACACCTCTGGCACTGCCAGTTGTACTGAGAACTGCACGCTACATAGTATTGTGTACTTTATTTAGGGTGTGATTTATGAAGATAAACACTACGGTGATCACGTGGCCTTGTGATATGCTTGTTTGATTCAGCCAGCACCGGTGCAGAGTACACAGCGTACTGCCGTACTGCAGCAGCAGTGGTATGGAAGTATGCCACTCTAAACACAGCCTGCACAATGTTCCTTTGAATGTTTGTCTCATGTTTTTCTTGTGTTTCCAGCGCAGAGAGACGCAGTGTGAGTGTGTGATGACACGTCAACATGTGGATGAGCGCAAACACGCTTTAGGTCATTACATTGACCTTTGACCTTTATTCAGAGAGAGAGAGAGAGAGAGAGAGAGTGAGAGGGGTGACTCACAAACGTGAGTTTAATGTAAACATGTTTCTCACAAATATCGTGTAAAGTAGTGCTTATTTAATTATTTTTAATGAGTTTTGGTATTGGTTTATTTTGATTTTGATTTATATTTATATTACACACTTCTCTTGCTTTGTCCAAGCATCTTAGTAATTCTTTTATGGGCCTGTTTTTTCCAGACCCTGTTGCATTATGGGATTGTGTTTTCTGTTGAGGATACATTCACAGTATATACTTTAGCCTTAATTTTACAGGAACAGTTTTACGATGTCTTGAAATGCAGCCTATGTAGTAAGCTCACTTGGTTTCAGACGTGTTAGCAAGTGTGTAAGCAGCTATACGCTAAAACTGTTGATGCTTTTATTAGTTGAAGTGCTGTTTGGGTGATCACGGCATTAGAAAGTGTGTGTGTGTGTGTGTGTGTGTGTGTGTGTGTGTGTGTGTGACTGTGTTTGTGTGTTGTACGAACAGCTGACGGTCTATTTTGGCTGATGATTCTTACACCTAAACATTTGGACAATCAACACCTCACCTTACCACACACACACACGCACACACGCACACACACACACACACGCACGCACGCACGCACGCACGCACGCACGCACGCACGCACGCACACACACACACACACACACACACACACACACACACGCGGCACGTAGCTCCAGTGACAACACACTCACCTTTCCTAACACATCTAAACACACAGCAAACGCTGCTTTACCAGAGTAACACGGCCCTTCTGTCAGCTGTGAAAACATTTGGATGATGGAGTTTTCGGGGGGCTGGAGGAACAGATGGAGGGGATTGTGGGGTGTTACGTTGGCTTTAGTTGGGAATGTGTGTTTGTTCATTTGATACACTGAATTTGTGGCCTGGCCGTTACACACAAACACAACGCAGCTCTGTTCCAATCTCAAATAATCTGCCTGTACAGTAAAAATGAACTGAACAAATCAGTATAAATGTTCTTAATGTGAGAGGAGAGTGAATAGTACGGGAGAGCTTGTTATTACATTTTGATTACATTTACATTGAGTCATTTAGCTGACGCTTTTATCCAAAGGGACTCACACAGAGTTCAGGGTAATAAGCGATGTGTCATACAGGAGCAATAACACAACAGGTGCTAATACAAAGTTACTGGTTTCAATAAAAGCCAGACCAATTCCTGTTGAGAGGAAGAGAGAGGGTTAGGGTTTTTGATAAGCTCGAGACATGCGTTAGAAAGGCTTTATGTATTTAAAAAGGAGTGAAGTTTGATCTCAGGTCAGTTTTGAAGCATCTGTGTGTCTGACAGAAGGTCAAATTCTAAAGCAGCTTTTGACAATTAAGTTGATAAATGGACTGAAAATACAGACTAACAATAATTCACTTCAGTACTGAAGATCAGAAATGATTTGGGACTGTTTTACAGACAGCAAGGCAGTGCATTAGGTCTCAGAACGAAGTTTCTTTCTTCGGTTGCTTTCTGAGCAGCTTTTGTTTGGGTTCAGCAGAGTTTGAAAAAGGTTAAAGGTCAAACTAGTACAAATTGGAGGACGGTTCGAAGGTCAAAGCTTAAAGATGACCTCCATCACATCTCATTACATATGTGTGGTATGTTTGTTATGTGTGTGTGTCACTCTTTGCCTTTGTTTCATTTGTCTTCTCTCGTTTTGAAGATTATTTACAGATCATGGTTTATAATTCCATACAACACTTTACGTCACCAAGTCTCTGATTACACAGTTTATTTGTTGCTAATATAAAACCATATTTAATCAATGTTAATGTTTCTGTGCGCCACTCGTCATGACGTAGAAAAGTGTTTACGGTTGCACAATGTACACCGTCTCGCATGCTAGAACAGCAAGTAGTATGCACTTCATAGTGTAGAATTCAGTAAACCACTTGCACTTCAAATATAGCAGGTTAGGGATGCACCGAAACGGTAATTCTTGGCCGAATGCCGAACATGGCTTCTCGTATTTCTTCTATTTATTTAGCCAATTTTTTCACTTTTGCACAAACCAAATGGTCAAAATGTGCTTCTTATATTTTCTCCTGCTTTCAATATAATACAGTAAAACTTAAAATACATTTAGTAGGCTAAAAAAACATGTAGGCTAAATTAAAACAAAAAGTTGAGCCCTCTCCCTTCTTGAATAGCCTATCTGAGGCCTGTAACTGACTGCTGAACGAATGTACTGTACTCTGTACCTACAAAACACTTCATTATAAGATAGAAATATGAATAAACGAAAACTGTTGGATTATTTTAGGCTACACTGCAAAATGATTTAAAGAAGAAAAAACATCCATCCACGCAATTCTGACTGACAACCATTTCAGGTCACGTCTCTCCTCCAAACTCCGCCCACAAAAGCTGACTGCGCAGAACTTACGCTGACAAGTTGTTTAGTACAGGCAACTGTGCGCACGCGACCACTGTCTGATGTCA
>NC_079891.1:35536552-35576542 GCF_024868665.1 Triplophysa rosa | reverse complement strand
CTCTCTCTCTCTCTCTCTCTCTCTCTCTCTCTCTCTCTCTCTCTCTCTCTCTCTCTCTCTCTCTCACTCTCTGCGCTGGTTGCTGCTTGATCATATCACACGTCATGTTCGGTAAAATGTATTCGGCCATTTCATTTAATTTCTTTTCGGTTGCCGAATATTCGGTGCATCCCTATAGCGGGTGTTTGGCAGAAGATTGAAAAGGAAGGCTGGGTGAAAAGACAGGGAGGGGTGGATCCTTGTGGTGGGGGCGGGGCTTGAACCTACTGAACAGAGGCTACTGTGTGTGTTCTCCTCTCTCACTCTCTCTCTTCTGTCTCTCTCTCTCTCTCAGTCGGTATGAAGCGGTGATTCAGGCACTTTCTCACATTCAGTACAAGACACACACACACACACAGACGGCAGAAGAGTGTGTGTTGGGCAGACAGTGGAGGGTCTCCACACACAGACAGAAGATGTATCTCATGAGGATCTGTGTGATTGGACTTCTGGGACTGCTGAAGGAGAATCTGGGTGAGTGTCTCTGTTAACTCTCGTCTCCTGACACATAAACATTCACGTCTGAATAGACGTCGCTCTGTGTCACTGTTTATATAACACACAAACGGACCGTGCTTTAGTCTTCTGTCCGTTTGACGCTGTGTTTGTAATTTTTCAGTGTTCTTTTGTTTCTTTTATAGCTCAGGAGACTTAAAGGAGTTATATTGAAACGTAAAATGTGTCTCTCCCAAAACTCCCTCATAGAAAGGAATAAAACGAGACACAAATGAGACAGTTGATGTGTTGGAAGAATATTGAGACTGAATAATTTTGAGTGTTTGAGACAGACGTTGTTGGCACATCTGAGCACAGTTTGAGACGTTGTTGGAGACGCTTTTTCTCACGAGTCTCCATTGGTTCTCTGTTGAATGTCATTGCTGTCCAGGAGAAATAGTTGCGATGTTGTTTTGGGGTGTTAACTTATTGTGGTGTTGTGTATATTGGGTGTTACCCAACTTTTAAATAAACTCAGTGATGGGGTGCCAAATGGACGGCCAGGTGTTTGTGTGTGTCGTGTGTGATTCTCATTTTGGTTGTGTGTGTGTTGTCTGTTAAATCTATCAGTCTCTCAGCTGTCTAACACTTGTTTTACACACAGTTGGAGGTCCAGCTTTGAAATCATTCAGTGTTTAACTCTCTCACACACGCACGCACACTCACACACATACACATACACACTTGTTTGTGTTTGTCACATTCATTTAATCAGGTGTTTGTCAAATTAATAACTGGGCTTTTTGTGGAATATTTCATCAGTTTAGGGTTTGGCGTGTTTTGGGGTTTTAGGTGTGCTTTAATACTCGTTCTATTGTTATAGATATTTTCAAACTTCACTTTCCCACACATTTTTACTGATCAAAATGACGTTAGTGGATAGCAACAGGTGTAGTTTATCACATAAAATAGAAGCAGGTGTGTGTTTGAACTTAAAGATCCAGTGAAACGCATTGGAATGCGCATCATTATTTGATGTGTTGACGTAATTTCAACTGAAAAATGCAGCGAGCGCGTGCCATATCGAGTGGCCCCGCCCCCTTTTAAAATAACCAATAGCGTTTTGTTTACGGCACACAGTCTGCTTCCGCAGCTCTCATAGTGAAGGGGGTGGGACTCTTCAGATTCTTAAGCGCATTTGATTGGACGAGAACTTTGACGAGAGGCTGAAGTGTAGCGTGATGTCATGAAATTTCTAGATTTTTTTGAATGCAGACTGTCAGTTTTAAAGGCTTATGTCTTCTAAATGGGAATTTTGTCAGCGCGTAGGAGCACATCAGTTTATTGACGTCCTTAAGGCTAACTTATTATTAATAAAATGAAAAAACTTTCATATTGATTTCACTGAGGCTTTAAAAACTGAGATAATTTCATTTTGTAGTAGAATAAGGTTATTTTTCAGTATAACATCTGAGCATGATTTAACCCAGATCCATTTATCTGATAAGCAAAAGACATTGAAACTTTTAGGTGTTTTGGGTGTTTTATTTTCGCACAATTCAAAATGAACATTTGCAGTATAATAAAGACATACATTTTCTTTACAATGCAGGAAGAGGCAAAAAACCCAAATGGCTTATTTGAAAAAAACGAATGTTTTTTAAACACACTGTAGTTTGTGTTCTTGCACTGTTCGTTTTTTCTTTACTTGTTTATACTTAAAACCAGCATGAATATTTTAAGCAGTTTAGTTTGATTGAATGCACAGTAATCTAGTGTGTGCTCTCATCTCTTCCCATCCCATAATAACCACAGACACTCATCTGAGCATCTCTGTGGAGTCTCTGTCTGACATTATTTACCTTCAGCATCCGTCCGTACAATCTCACACGACAGACGACACGTGATGTGTTTCTCACTGTCAGCAGTGAAACCGGTCACCAGCACACACACAGTGATGGGTTTGTGATGGTGGATTTGATTCCGGAGCGCTGGTGTCCCTCCTGCTGAAATATTCAGATGGTTTTTAGGATTCAGACTTTTATGATACTCACACAGGCTGGTCAAGGCTTCTTTAGACGCTCAGTCAGCGAAACCCTTTTTAAGAGAATACTAAAGAGCACAGAGTTTTGGTTTGGAGGTTATGTGATGCTCTGGATGTCTTTAGTCACACCTCACTGAAAGTGCCAAACGTCTGAAGCGCTCCGTCTGTGTTTGAGTTGGAGAGACAGAACGTCCAACATAAGATCTCTGGAATCCTCAGTAAACGATCTTGTATATCAGGTGTATTGTGTCACACACCTGTTGGATGTATAAAGTGATTAAGATGAAGCAGAGAAGAGATAATCACTCTATTATCAGGGGAAGACTGTATCAATTTCCAGAGTGTTGTAATCTGTGAGAATTTTCTGGTTTACATTTATAAATCGTTCAGCTGCAGGCGGGTTAGCCGTCCAGAAACTTCAGATGGACGATCAGCAGATGTCAGGTGCGAGAATTTTAGAGAGATTGAAACAAAGCGTCTGATCTGAGCTCTGAGCGTGTTTCTCGTCTGATCTGAGTGATGTTCTGAGCTCTGAGTGTGTTTCTCGTCTGATCTGAGTGATGTTCTGAGCTCTGAGTGTGTTTCTCGTCTGATCTGAGTGATGTTCTGAGCTCTGAGTGTGTTTCTCGTCTGATCTGAGTGATGTTCTGAGCTCTGAGTGTGTTTCTCGTCTGATCTGAGTGATGTTCTGAGCTCTGAGTGTGTTTCTCGTCTGATCTGAGTGATGTTCTGAGCTCTGAGTGTGTTTCTCGTCTGATCTGAGTGATGTTCTGAGCTCTGAGTGTGTTTCTCGTCTGATCTGAGTGATGTTCTGAGCTCTGAGTGTGTTTCTCGTCTGATCTGAGTGATGTTCTGAGCTCTGAGTGTGTTTCTCGTCTGATCTGAGTGATGTTCTGAGCTCTGAGTGTGTTTCTCGTCTGATCTGAGTGATGTTCTGAGCTCTGAGTGTGTTTCTCGTCTGATCTGAGTGATGTTCTGAGCTCTGAGTGTGTTTCTCGTCTGATCTGAGTGATGTTCTGAGCTCTGAGTGTGTTTCTCGTCTGATCTGAGTGATGTTCTGAGCTCTGAGTGTGTTTCTCGTCTGATCTGAGTGATGTTCTGAGCTCTGAGTGTGTTTCTCGTCTGATCTGAGTGATGTTCTGAGCTCTGAGTGTGTTTCTCGTCTGATCTGAGTGATGTTCTGAGCTCTGAGTGTGTTTCTCGTCTGATCTGAGTGATGTTCTGAGCTCTGAGTGTGTTTCTCGTCTGATCTGAGTGATGTTCTGAGCTCTGAGTGTGTTTCTCGTCTGATCTGAGTGATGTTCTGAGCTCTGAGTGTGTTTCTCGTCTGATCTGAGTGATGTTCTGAGCTCTGAGTGTGTTTCTCGTCTGATCTGAGTGATGTTCTGAGCTCTGAGTGTGTTTCTCGTCTGATCTGAGTGATGTTCTGAGCTCTGAGTGTGTTTCTCGTCTGATCTGAGTGATGTTCTGAGCTCTGAGTGTGTTTCTCGTCTGATCTGAGTGATGTTCTGAGCTCTGAGTGTGTTTCTCGTCTGATCTGAGTGATGTTCTGAGCTCTGAGTGTGTTTCTCGTCTGATCTGAGTGATGTTCTGAGCTCTGAGTGTGTTTCTCGTCTGATCTGAGTGATGTTCTGAGCTCTGAGTGTGTTTCTCGTCTGATCTGAGTGATGTTCTGAGCTCTGAGTGTGTTTCTCGTCTGATCTGAGTGATGTTCTGAGCTCTGAGTGTGTTTCTCGTCTGATCTGAGTGATGTTCTGAGCTCTGAGTGTGTTTCTCGTCTGATCTGAGTGATGTTCTGAGCTCTGAGTGTGTTTCTCGTCTGATCTGAGTGATGTTCTGAGCTCTGAGTGTGTTTCTCGTCTGATCTGAGTGATGTTCTGAGCTCTGAGTGTGTTTCTCGTCTGATCTGAGTGATGTTCTGAGCTCTGAGTGTGTTTCTCGTCTGATCTGAGTGATGTTCTGAGCTCTGAGTGTGTTTCTCGTCTGATCTGAGTGATGTTCTGAGCTCTGAGTGTGTTTCTCGTCTGATCTGAGTGATGTTCTGAGCTCTGAGTGTGTTTCTCGTCTGATCTGAGTGATGTTCTGAGCTCTGAGTGTGTTTCTCGTCTGATCTGAGTGATGTTCTGAGCTCTGAGTGTGTTTCTCGTCTGATCTGAGTGATGTTCTGAGCTCTGAGTGTGTTTCTCGTCTGATCTGAGTGATGTTCTGAGCTCTGAGTGTGTTTCTCGTCTGATCTGAGTGATGTTCTGAGCTCTGAGTGTGTTTCTCGTCTGATCTGAGTGATGTTCTGAGCTCTGAGTGTGTTTCTCGTCTGATCTGAGTGATGTTCTGAGCTCTGAGTGTGTTTCTCGTCTGATCTGAGTGATGTTCTGAGCTCTGAGTGTGTTTCTCGTCTGATCTGAGTGATGTTCTGAGCTCTGAGTGTGTTTCTCGTCTGATCTGAGTGATGTTCTGAGCTCTGAGTGTGTTTCTCGTCTGATCTGAGTGATGTTCTGAGCTCTGAGTGTGTTTCTCGTCTGATCTGAGTGATGTTCTGAGCTCTGAGTGTGTTTCTCGTCTGATCTGAGTGATGTTCTGAGCTCTGAGTGTGTTTCTCGTCTGATCTGAGTGATGTTCTGAGCTCTGAGTGTGTTTCTCGTCTGATCTGAGTGATGTTCTGAGCTCTGAGTGTGTTTCTCGTCTGATCTGAGTGATGTTCTGAGCTCTGAGTGTGTTTCTCGTCTGATCTGAGTGATGTTCTGAGCTCTGAGTGTGTTTCTCGTCTGATCTGAGTGATGTTCTGAGCTCTGAGTGTGTTTCTCGTCTGATCTGAGTGATGTTCTGAGCTCTGAGTGTGTTTCTCGTCTGATCTGAGTGATGTTCTGAGCTCTGAGTGTGTTTCTCGTCTGATCTGAGTGATGTTCTGAGCTCTGAGTGTGTTTCTCGTCTGATCTGAGTGATGTTCTGAGCTCTGAGTGTGTTTCTCGTCTGATCTGAGTGATGTTCTGAGCTCTGAGTGTGTTTCTCGTCTGATCTGAGTGATGTTCTGAGCTCTGAGTGTGTTTCTCGTCTGATCTGAGTGATGTTCTGAGCTCTGAGTGTGTTTCTCGTCTGATCTGAGTGATGTTCTGAGCTCTGAGTGTGTTTCTCGTCTGATCTGAGTGATGTTCTGAGCTCTGAGTGTGTTTCTCGTCTGATCTGAGTGATGTTCTGAGCTCTGAGTGTGTTTCTCGTCTGATCTGAGTGATGTTCTGAGCTCTGAGTGTGTTTCTCGTCTGATCTGAGTGATGTTCTGAGCTCTGAGTGTGTTTCTCGTCTGATCTGAGTGATGTTCTGAGCTCTGAGTGTGTTTCTCGTCTGATCTGAGTGATGTTCTGAGCTCTGAGTGTGTTTCTCGTCTGATCTGAGTGATGTTCTGAGCTCTGAGTGTGTTTCTCGTCTGATCTGAGTGATGTTCTGAGCTCTGAGTGTGTTTCTCGTCTGATCTGAGTGATGTTCTGAGCTCTGAGTGTGTTTCTCGTCTGATCTGAGTGATGTTCTGAGCTCTGAGTGTGTTTCTCGTCTGATCTGAGTGATGTTCTGAGCTCTGAGTGTGTTTCTCGTCTGATCTGAGTGATGTTCTGAGCTCTGAGTGTGTTTCTCGTCTGATCTGAGTGATGTTCTGAGCTCTGAGTGTGTTTCTCGTCTGATCTGAGTGATGTTCTGAGCTCTGAGTGTGTTTCTCGTCTGATCTGAGTGATGTTCTGAGCTCTGAGTGTGTTTCTCGTCTGATCTGAGTGATGTTCTGAGCTCTGAGTGTGTTTCTCGTCTGATCTGAGTGATGTTCTGAGCTCTGAGTGTGTTTCTCGTCTGATCTGAGTGATGTTCTGAGCTCTGAGTGTGTTTCTCGTCTGATCTGAGTGATGTTCTGAGCTCTGAGTGTGTTTCTCGTCTGATCTGAGTGATGTTCTGAGCTCTGAGTGTGTTTCTCGTCTGATCTGAGTGATGTTCTGAGCTCTGAGTGTGTTTCTCGTCTGATCTGAGTGATGTTCTGAGCTCTGAGTGTGTTTCTCGTCTGATCTGAGTGATGTTCTGAGCTCTGAGTGTGTTTCTCGTCTGATCTGAGTGATGTTCTGAGCTCTGAGTGTGTTTCTCGTCTGATCTGAGTGATGTTCTGAGCTCTGAGTGTGTTTCTCGTCTGATCTGAGTGATGTTCTGAGCTCTGAGTGTGTTTCTCGTCTGATCTGAGTGATGTTCTGAGCTCTGAGTGTGTTTCTCGTCTGATCTGAGTGATGTTCTGAGCTCTGAGTGTGTTTCTCGTCTGATCTGAGTGATGTTCTGAGCTCTGAGTGTGTTTCTCGTCTGATCTGAGTGATGTTCTGAGCTCTGAGTGTGTTTCTCGTCTGATCTGAGTGATGTTCTGAGCTCTGAGTGTGTTTCTCGTCTGATCTGAGTGATGTTCTGAGCTCTGAGTGTGTTTCTCGTCTGATCTGAGTGATGTTCTGAGCTCTGAGTGTGTTTCTCGTCTGATCTGAGTGATGTTCTGAGCTCTGAGTGTGTTTCTCGTCTGATCTGAGTGATGTTCTGAGCTCTGAGTGTGTTTCTCGTCTGATCTGAGTGATGTTCTGAGCTCTGAGTGTGTTTCTCGTCTGATCTGAGTGATGTTCTGAGCTCTGAGTGTGTTTCTCGTCTGATCTGAGTGATGTTCTGAGCTCTGAGTGTGTTTCTCGTCTGATCTGAGTGATGTTCTGAGCTCTGAGTGTGTTTCTCGTCTGATCTGAGTGATGTTCTGAGCTCTGAGTGTGTTTCTCGTCTGATCTGAGTGATGTTCTGAGCTCTGAGCGTGTTTCTCGTCTGATCTGAGTGATGTTCTGAGCTCTGAGCGTGTTTCTCGTCTCGTGTTTCTGTGTTTGCGTGTGTTCATTCAAGTGAGCACAGAATGAATGAGGTTTGAATAAATGTCCAGTCTCTGTGTGATAACACTCTTAATGGACTTTGAATGCTGCTCAGGTGTGTGTGTTTGTGCAGAGACAGTGTGGAGCCTGAATTTACTTCATATATTAATGGTTTTTTAATGATTAGAAACAGCAGAACTGCAAACAGTTTGTGTGTGCGTGTGTTTGCGTGCGTGCATGTGTGCGTTCACTCTATCATTAATGGTTTTCTAATGATGAGGCTCTACCGTCATGTTCAAATACAGCTTTGCAGTTCACATTGAAATCTCTTGGTGTTTTCTTTTTTAGCCGAGACCCTTGAACATTGAGAAGTTTAATTATTTAAAGAGCCCATCATGTTCTATTTTTAAGTGTCCTAATATTGTAGTCGAGTCCGCAACAACAGGTTTAACTGCATCCAAGGTCAAATAACGCTGTCATTTTCTCACAATATGCATTTAATATCACCCCATTTCTCAAAGATCTTTAAACCGTTCTCTCCAAGCAGTTCGAAGACTCAGTTTCTCTAAACCCCTCCCTTCCACAAGCCCACTGTGCTCCGATTGGTCGGCTACTTCAGTCTGTTGTGATTTGTCTTTTAGCATAGAAGCACAACTACATTTCAGCTCTTGGAGGCTTATTAGTAACTAACACAAAGATTATTAGTACGCAGAGATACTAAGGTTACAAAAATGGCATCGATTTGTGTTATAAAGAGAATGACACTTATGTAAGCGAAAGGACCCACAGCGTGCTAGCCGCAATGCTAATGTGACTGACTTATGAAACATTACAGCTTATAAACGAAATCTATCCACATCCTTTATCATGAATCCAAGTTAGGGCTGGGTGATAAAACGATAACAATATTTATTGCGATATAATTTTCCTCGATTAAACTATAACAAAAGTTCAGTTGGAAAAAAAGATACAGTTGGAGCAGGAGCTGCACAATGTAGCGTATTTCGCCTCTACATCCGATATGTGGTCTAGTCGGACATCTGAACCTTATCTCAGCCTCACAATTCATTTTATTGACAAAGACTGGAAACTTCAGAGCAAGTGCCTCCAAACGGCTTACTTCCCCGAAGACCACACAGGTGAAGTTATTGCCCCAGGAATGGTTGAAGCGCTTGCCTCGTGGGGGCTGAGTGAGGAGCGTCAAGTATGCATAACAACGGACAGCGGTTCAAATATGATAAAAGCCGCTTCCTTGAACCACTGGACACGGCTTCAGTGTTTTGGGCATCGCCTACACTCAGCTATTGGTAAGTTTAATTAGCTAGTCTTTACTTTCATAAAATTCTATACTATATTAGTAACAAAACAGCTGTAGTAATAATGATAATAAAAAGGAAAGAACGATCAAAGCTATACATTTTAAGTTGAATTGTTCTTAATGTTAGTGATTATTATTACTATTGTTGTTTTATTGTTATTATTATTGTTTTATTATGTTAGTGTACTAAAAATGCATGCAGCAGATTAAAACATTTGATAACACTTTAATGATTAATAACATTTTTCAGCATTTATTTATCTTCATTAATATTAGTTAATGGCAATACAATTGTTCATGTTTGTCAATATTTTCTGTAAACTAATATTAACATCTATATGTACAGGTGCCTGAGCAGTGCCACAGACTGATCCACTCCATGCCACGCCGCATTGCTGCAGTAATTCAGGCAAAAGGAGCCCCAACTAAGTATTGAGTGCTGTACATGCTCATACTTTTCATGTTCATACTTTTCAGTTGGCCAAGATTTCTAAAAATCCTTTCTTTGTGTTGGTCTTAAGTAATATTCTAATTTCCTGAGATACTGAATTTGGGATTTTCATTAGCTGTCAGTTATAATCATCAAATTAAAAGAAATAAACATTTGAAATATATCAGTCTGTGTGTAATGAATGCATATAATATACAAGTTTCACTTTTTGAATGGAATTAGTGAAATAAATCAACTTTTTGATGATATTCTAATTATATGACCAGCACCTGTATGTTAACACTGCTGTATAAGCCGTGTTATTTCATATTAGCTAATCAACTAATCATATTTTATGATATGTATACATGTTATTAATCATATTGTAAAGTGTTACTAATTATTTAACATATTCTTATTTTTACTTGTGTATTTAGAACAGATATACTTTTCGGTCATATTTTGTCTTTGCTCAAAAGTATACAAATCTTTTTTTCCTTTCTTTTTATCCTTAGAGAAAGTTGGAAAGGACAAGAGGGTGGAACGAGCCATCGGGGTGTGTAAAAAAGTCGTGTCTGCCTTCTCCTTTTCCTGGAAGAAGAAGAGAGACCTTGCAACTGCTCAAGAAGAATTTAACCTACCCAAGCACAAGCTTACTACAGAATCACCTACCAGGTGCGGCTCACGGCAAAAGATGGTGTCAAGAGTGATAGAGCAGCACAAAGCTATCTCTCAGGTACTCGCTGCTGACAAGAAAACCAGACACTTGGTCCCCACCTGGCAAGACATGGATGTGAGTCAGTGAACGAGGCCTTAAAGCCACTCCTTGAGTTCACAGATTCACTCTCAGGTGAAACATACGTGAGCGTGTCCTACCTTAATCCTGTGTTGCACCTCTTCAGAACAGAGGTGCTGAAACACTCTGATGATGACACACAGCTCACAAAGGACATGAAGGCAACGGTCGTGGACTATCTTAATGAGAAGTATGATGACGACGGGACAGACAGTCTGCTTGACATGGCATCCGCGCTTTAAGACCCATTACATAAAGCCAGACAAGATAGCGACTATCAAAACAAGAGCAGCATCTGAGATTATGAACATGGAGGAAGACCAAGGCCCATCTACTTCACAGGCTTCACACCAAACAGAAGTAGAAGAGGCAGAGGGGGAAGCTGCTGCAGCTTTACCTGCCCAAAAGCAGAGAAAGACACTGGGCAGTCTTTTTAAGAAGCTGTGCCCCAGCAACACAGGACTCGCATACGTGCAGACAGTGGAGGGAGAGCTGGAAAACTACCTCATGGCTCCAGATGCAGACATTGAAACTGAACCCCTGGATTGGTGGAAGATGCATGAGAAAAAAGCACAGCGGTACTTGTGCATCCCTGCCACCAGCTCTCCCTCTGAGAGGAGTTTTAGCACGGGAGGAAACATTGTGACCTGTCACAGGGCAGCTCTAAAACCTGACACTGTAGACAGACTTGTCTTTCTTGCTCGTAACCCGTCATTGTTGAAAACTTGAAAATGTACACTGTGGTCAAAAAAACTGTCTGTTTTGCACGTTTAAGGTATTATTTTGTCTATTTAGTTTGCTTGCACTGTCAGCTAAAACATAAATAGTTATCAATGTTTCAAGCCATCCGTATAAATAGTTTGGCAAGCTGACTAGAATCGATATTTATTTATTTATCAATTTATTTTATTTACAGTAAGCTAAAACAAAATGTTTACAAAAGTTACAAGCCATCTATTCAAATGGCATGCTGACCATAATTAATCTTTTTTTGTCTATTTCTTTAAAAATGTTGCAGTCTGATCTATGTTACATGCGTGTTGTGTCACAGGGCATGTAACATAGATCAGACTGAACTGTGACTATACAGTTGTTCATTTTTCAATGAGAATATTTATTTTCTTGAGGAAAAAGTGTTTGATCTAGATTTTTTTGTTTGTTTTATTATTCTGTAAATTCTACCTCACTTTTTTTAATGTTCAGCTTTTTGGCGAGTGTTTGTCATTTTCTGGCAATAAACAGTTTAATAACACTGTTAACTGTCTGGTTTTCACAAATTTCATACAGGAGCTAAAATCTGCCTTAAACTAAAAAGAAATAAAGATTTAAATTTTTCGTGATAATTATCGTTATCGACTGATATGGAAAATTTTATTGTGATCATTTTTTCAGCCATATCGCCCAGGCCTAATCCAAGTAATAAAAACGACAGACACTCTACATTAAACAACATTTTTAGACAATACCCTGATAGCACACATACAGTACATCTGGTTTATGTCTATTTGACGTCTGCATTTACATCTGCAATACGTCTCGGAGACGTCTGCTGTCTGACGTCATATAGACCTCTAGAAGATGTCTGTAAGATGTTTATGATTTAGAATGGATGTAAAGCTGCTCTTTCTAAGATGTTTAGCAGATGTTTTTACGCAGCAGATCTCCAGATCTTTAGCAGATGTATTACAGATGTTCAGACGTCTCCGAGACGTATTGCAGATGAGCAAACTTTGTATTTTAGATGTCTTGCAGATGTAAATGCAGACGTCAAATAGATGTAATCCAGATGGATTGTGCTATCTGGGTAATGGGCTCACACCTGATTATCAGAACTGGTTCAGAAGGACAGTAAAAGCTGCTGTAAGTGTAACGTTACACAACATAACACCAAAATGAGTGATTTTCAACAATCAATAGTAGATATAACTTACAGGTTGTGATTCAGAGATGTTTATTGGTCCATGTAAAGTCATGCTGACCCATCTTTCATGGAGAAGCGTTTAGCAAATCCCACACTGTACTCGCCAAGGTTGGAGAAAAAGTTGTCAGTAAAACGACAAACGGTTTGCATTATACCGCTGTGCAATCGTGGGGAAAATATTTTGATCCTCTTTACATCATCATCCTTTGGATTTAGAAGTAAAAACAACTACATGCTTGATTTTGCAGCACCACACACCACAGCGTCTCCGGCTCCGCTGCATGATGCAAACACACAAACTGTCAGAAGTGTTTCGCGGGCAGGCGGTGATTGTGCAGATGTGTCAATTCGTTACACTCAAAAGACTGGAAACCGAAATGACTTGTTTAGGTGGTTCGGAGTCGACTCCTTATTTCGGGAGACAATATCTTTATTGATCATGGGCTTTTTCGATGAACAACTTTGCAGATCTTTAACATTGAACGGAAGCTACATGACACACTGAAAGACAGGTGAGGTGCTCTTTAAATGACTTACATTACATTTTGATGCCTGACATACAAACCAAAATCCGTCTGTTGCTGTTTCTGTTAAAAACACCGGTAGCATCTGTAATTGGTCCATCCTGGTCAGCAACAGTTGCGATTAGAGGATAAAGAAAAGAGATTATGGCACGTCATCAGTTGTCATTTTAAATACCGCATTAAATATCGCACCGAGTGAGGTTTTGATATTGTTACATCCTTATCGACTTTCGATTGCAGACTTGACAAATTTGAGCTCAGTTTGACACATTGTTGACATCGTTTGTGAAACTCTCATCTCAGTGTCTGTGTGGTCTGTATAATTAAGTAGATCAATTTGGTCCTGGGTTCTGATTGGTCACTACAGTTATGATGAAAAACACCCTTCGGAGTGCAGACAGAGCTGTTTGGGTTGAAATCCTCCCTCTGGAGTTTGTCTTGACAGTACTTGTGCTCGCTCGTCGTGGGTTTTAGGATATTAAGTTGTGGTCGTCTGTAAAGCTGCATTGAAACAACATGATTGTGAAAAGCGCTGTACAAACTAGATTTTTTCTTCCGGCCATCGTCTCTTTCCCTTCTTCTTTCTCCTCATCTAATATATAAACTCACAGAAATTGTGTTTTACTTTCAGCGTTTATTTGAACGTGACGTGTGTTTATTTGACGTTTTTCATAGCGTGAGGTGGCAGTGATGTGTGTATCTGTGTGAAGAGCCGTCGGAATGTTCAGGGTCAGCTGATTGAGTTTCCAGATGACCTTGTGAATCACATAAACATAACCAAGTGCTCACGTATCAACACACATTCTTCGTGTTCACACAATGCCTTCTCACACGTGTGTGTGTGTGTGTGTGTCATTGAATTGGTCCTCACTGTACTTCTCTTCCAGTTCATTTGTGCTGAGAGTCAAGATCACTTGAGAACTCCAGACTCATTCCAGATAGGAGTGGAATTCTCCTTATTTACATAACACACAGTTGCAGAGATTTCACAGAGAAACCGTGCGTGAAAACACATTTCCAGACGTCTGAGACGCGTCAGGCCGGTGTGTGTTCAGGTGCCTGCGTTTACATGTTACATTTAAAGGAATATTCTGGGATATAACCAGAACTGGAGAAAAACCAGGAATCACATTTACAGTAAATACAGTTTACACTGGAATCCCAGCAGGCGCACAGAAGCGCACGTTCACTTTTGAAATAATAGATGTGATAGTTTTATGTATTTTAAATATTATTAAGAAAAACTCATTCAAATGGGAGGGTCAAAGTTACAAATTGCTAAACTTTTTTAGTTTTATTTATTTTTAATTATATTTAAAAAATAAGTTTTATTTATTTTTATATATTTATTATATTTTTTGTAGTTATTATTTTTGGCACTTGTGCTCCTATTATAAAAAGGAGGTCAGATCGTCATTAAGGGAATCATGTTATTATAAAATAACTTTTATATATTTTTTATTTTGTTGGGTAATCACCTTTCCTTTCTGTAATGATTTACTACTAAAACTTTTTTTAGTTGTAGGGTTTTGGGACACTTGAGTGAAATATTTCTCGTTATTTAAAAAAAACGTTTGATCTGTAGGTGTATGTTTAAATGTCTGGAATTAGTTTAGTAGACAAAAATATAATTTTGCAAAGAAACATGTTTTTTTCATGACAAAACTAACATTTTTTATGGACTGAATAATGAAGAAAGAGCAGCCAATAAGAGAACAGATGGGAACTTTTATATATACTTTTATAAATATTGTTTAAAAAGCATCTCAGTGTGAGACCTCCAGAAGCTACTTGAGAAAATGACAAGAAAACATTTCTGCAAATTTTAGTCAAAAGGTGACTACATTGAAGATGATCAAATGTAACACAGTTAATATATAGTGTTGATTTTACTTTTATTAATATTTTAAATGAGCTTTTATTTTTAAATCTTTAGTTTTTATGTTAATTTTAGTTAAAGTTTTGGTATATGCTTTTGTCATTTTATAATTTATTTTTTTATGTTGTTATATAATAGTAATTAATTTCTATTTTAGTTTTTTTTGTTTATTATTATAATTTTGGTGCTTTCAACTTACTTAAATTTAATTTTGAGGCAACATTTCAATTTTTCCTTGAGTTAAGTTTTCCCCATAATTTTTAGGTCAATATTTGATTTGATTTCAATGAACAAAGACATTTCAAAGTTTAAATTAACAGTATAAGTAATATGAACTACAGATTATAGAATTATACATTTGTGAAAGCATTATTTGCTTTTATCAGGACCGATTAAAGTTTATCCACCCAAATAAGCAAAAGTAAGAATTAAAAGCTCAAATCACCCACAAACATGTTTCTACTTTTCAACTCTTCAGCAGTTTATTATAAGAATGTAAGTGGTTGGTTTAGGTTGTGATGCTACACATGAGGTCTGTGGACATCAGATTAAAAAACCCAGGAACATTTCTTTAAAGCTTAAAATCGACCCAGAGATGTAGATGAGAATGTTGGTGATTGTGGTACGGCGTGAATAGATGAAGAGTCGCTCTTTGTGTATAAATCTCAATCCTCAGTCGTCATGCTGACAGAGAGAAAGAGATTTCGATTGAGTTCAGATTCATTCAGTCAGTCGCTCTTGTTTGACAAAAGGCCGGTGAATAAAGACACAGTTGTGCTTCTCTTTTGTCTGCGCTCGGTCGATTCTCTTCTCTCATCCCGCAGCTTCACTTTCCTGCATCAGTTGTATTCATGTGCGTGCACACCCCTGCCGATATGATTGACAGCTCTGGGCTTTGATTGACAGGTGTAGGAGGATTTTCTGGGATTGCTGATGTGGATTGATTTGGGATCAGCTTTTGAACACCTGACTGACTTCTGTTGTTATTAATGAAGCTGATTTAAATCTCTATAGTCAGTAGCACGGGATAATAAACCAGAAGTGTGTGTGTGTGTGTGTGTGCGTGTGTGTAGTATTTCATGTGCTGAAACACTCATTACAGCTTCAGTCTCTGAGGAATAACTCAACGTCACTCCGGCACACAAACACAACTGTTCCCTCAACAACGTTACTACAGCATTGAGATTCTACATTACATTTCTACTTGTGTTTTATTTTTAAAAGAAGAAAATACCTAAATCATTTTTAAATTCAGCTTTATTTTTTTAATCTTTTTTTGAGATTAATAATTGATTAATTTTCATACTTTCTGTTGAATATTTTTTTATTTGAAATCCCCAACGACAGCCAACGTTAATGCATAACACTAACACTTTGATGTTCTCCATAAATCAATAATTACTCATTCATTTCTCTTTGTACACCTCCAAAATAACTCTTTCTGTGAAATGTCTTAATGCATCTTAGTGCAGTGCATTTATGTTTTAAGAATGCCATAGTAAATTAATAGAGTAAAATAATAATTCAGTGCCACGGTTAATGTAAAAAACATGATATTACAATCTGAAATCATGACTGGACTGTAGTACCATCCCGGTACTGTTGTGTCAATAAGGTAACTGACACTTTTCTTCTTTCTGTTGTGAAACAGCTAATGTTCTGGACAGCATGCTGCTGAGGAATTCTGGGAAGCTGGAGGAGGGTCATGTGACAGGAAGTGCTGGAACGGCTCATCCGAAGCATTTCCTGTGGTGTCACTGCTACCATCACTGCCCAGAGGACTCCATCAATAACACCTGCAGGTATTACAACACACACGCACGCACGCACGCTCGCACGCACGCACGCACACACACACGCACGCACGCACACACACACACACACACGCACGCACACGCACGCACACACACGCACGCGCGCACACACACACACGCACACACACACACACACACACGCACGCACGCACACACATACACACACTCGCATACACACACACACACATACACACACTCGCATACACATGTGTAGCTGTGTGTTTTGTTGTTTCAGGACGGACGGTCACTGCTTTACTTTGGTAGAGGAAGAAGGAGGCGTCGCTGTGTTTACATCAGGCTGTCTCGGTTCAGTGGGATCAGAGTTTCAGTGCAGAGTGAGTGTTCCTGGATCAAACGTCTTTAACCTCTTATCACTCGTTCAGTAACGGCCAAGGTTGTTTTAGTTGACTAAAATTAAAACTTTGAAAACGTGTCTGTTCAAAATAATCAAATAAAATATTGACCTGGGAAAAACTGCGGTTCGCTTTTGAGGGGCGGGCATATTAGTACAGGGTCCTCCCCTTCGGTCTGTCCCTGTCCCCACGAGTCTTCACGAGGGAAGGAGGTGTGCGGGTACTGAACTATCTCGACTGGCTCATCTTGGCTCACTCTCGAGATCTGTTGTGTACACACGGGGACCTGGTGCTCGGCACCTAGATCGGTGGGGCTACAGGTCAGATGGGAAAAGAGCAAGCTCTCCCCGGTGCAGAGCGTCCTCTTTCTCGGTATGGAACTCGACTCGGTCTCCATGACAGCGCGACTGACTACAGAGCGCCCAGTCAGTGTTGAACTGTGTGAAGCTTTTCAGGCAGTCAGCGGTCCCCCTGAAACAATTTCAGAGGCTCCTGGGATACATGGCATCCTCGGCGGGGGTGGTCCCCCTCGGGTCGATGCACATGCGACCGCTCCAACACTGGCTACAGAGTCGGGTTCCTTGGGGAGTGTGGCACACCGGCAGCAGGCGTATGGTCATCACGCCTGTCTGCCGACGCACCCTGACCCCCTGGTCTCCCATGACCTTCTTGCGGACAGACACTTTTAACCATCCAATCAGTACTCGATGAACGAACTCAAGTCCCGCCCTACACTTTATTCTCATTTCAGAACATGTTTCACTCGGACATACGTCACGATACGGAAGAAAAAAATGTTTTCGATCGACAGTTTCATGTCGACGTTAAGCATCTCATGAAACACAACATCTGTTTGGATCTCATTTAGTTTTCATTCCCATGTGTTTGTGTGTTTAGGACACAGGAAACTCAAAACAGAGACGATCACTGGAGTGCTGCACAGATCAAGACTACTGTAACAGACATCTACACCCAACACTACCTCCACTACACACACACAGTGAGTACACACACACACACACACACGCACGCACGCACGCACGCACGCACGCACACAGTGAGTACACACACACACACGCACGCACGCACGCACACACGACACCACCACACCAGTGAGTACACACACACATGGCTAGTGTGAGTGTTAGATAACTGCGCACACACACACAGTGAGTACACACACACACAGCACGCACGCACGCACGCACGCGCACGCACGCACGCACCACAGTGAGTACACACACACAACCACGACGACGCACGCACGCACGCACCAGCACAACAGAACACACACACAACACACGCCGCACCACACACACACACACACACACATCACACACAGGCACGTACACACACACACACACAACACAGCATCAGCACGCACGCAGCACACACACGCACGCGACACACAAGCACCACACACACACACGCACGGCACGCACACACCACAACACACCGCACACACACACATACACACACACACAGCAACACACCACACACACAGTCAGCAGTACACACCAAGCCACAACACACAAGCACGCACGCACGCACCATTCGCGAAGCAAGCACCATGAGTACACACCACACACACGCACTTGCACGCGTGTACGCAACGCACGACACACACAGCACACAGGCACACAGTGAGTACACACACATGTCTGGCGCACAGATGTGGAGTACAAACACACACACACGCACGCACGCACACACACACAGTGAGTACACACACACACGCACGCACGCACGCACACACACGCACGCACGCACACACACACAGTGAGTACACACACACACGCACGCACGCACGCACGCACGCACGCACACACACACACACACACACACACACACACACTCTGACAGTCATACACACAAACACATAAAGTAACACACACACACACACACAGGATGATGTTACATGTTCACACACACACATCTCTTCTTGTTATATGTATAGTAAGTAATGAAGTGTGTGCAGGTTTTGTGGATGGAGACATTCATCACATCGCTCTTCTCATCTCAGTGGGCGTCTGTAGCTTCATCCTCACCTTCATCATCATATTCTGTTACTTCAGGTGTGTGAACCCTTCATTTCTGTTACTTATATCACACACATTGTTGGCTGGACCCTACACACACACAAACACATCCCGCGTGAAGAAAAGGTTCAAATTCAAGTCAAATTTATAAACTCCAGTGAAAAGATCGTAGTATGAATTAATATTTACAAAAGTAAACTTTTTTCATGGTATAGCGTAATAAATTATACAGCTGATGTACTAGTGTAGTATAATGACCGTAATATACTACAGTGTTGTGTAGCACTAACCGTAGTAAAGTTGATGAACCGGTAAATAAACACTTGAATATTTACTATAGTAAACTGTCATTTTTTTGTAGTATGTAATACATTATAGCAATTAAATCATAGCATAGTGTAATGACTGTAATATACTATAGTGTTCTGCTGTATTAATCATGGCGACATTGATAAACTGCAGTAAGTACTGTAGTATACTTCATTTCTTACTATAGTAAAGTTTAAAAACACTAGACTATAGTATCTTAATTTCACTGCAGTTTACTATAGTAAACACAAAGGTAGTTCCTGAAGAAAAAAAGATGTTGACGTCATGCTGATATTCAGTCATATAAGGTTGGCTGCAGACGTAAAGAGTGTAGTATTGTGTGTGTGGTGTGTGTGTGTGTGTGTGTGTTCAGGTATAAGCGTCAGGAGCTAACACCACGGTACACTCTGAGTCTACATCAGGATGAGACGTTCATTCCTCCCGGAGAATCTCTGAGAGATCTGATCGAACAGTCTCAGAGCTCCGGCTCAGGGTCATGTGTGTGTGTGTGTGTGTTCAGGTATAAGCGTCAGGAGCTAACACCACGGTACACTCTGAGTCTACATCAGGATGAGACGTTCATTCCTCCCGGAGAATCTCTGAGAGATCTGATCGAACAGTCTCAGAGCTCCGGCTCAGGGTCAGGCCTCCCCCTGCTGGTGAGATGCGCACGCCACACACGACATCTCGCTGTCGAATCAAAATCCAGACGGATAATCGTGGGAAGTGTACGTTGGGTTTGGTGTTGACTCGAACCCATCTGGTCATCCGCAGGTGCAGCGCACTATAGCCAAACAGATCCAGATGGTGACCCAGATCGGGAAGGGCCGCTACGGAGAGGTGTGGATGGGTCGATGGAGAGGAGAGAAAGTGGCCGTGAAAGTGTTTTTCACCACGGAGGAGGCCAGCTGGTTCAGAGAGACGGAGATCTATCAGACCGTCCTCATGAGACATGAGAATATACTTGGTGAGAGTCCAGCGGCGCGCGCACGCACACACATGATTTAACGGTCATATGAGCTGAGT
This sequence comes from Triplophysa rosa, assembly GCF_024868665.1. Taxonomy (NCBI): domain Eukaryota; kingdom Metazoa; phylum Chordata; class Actinopteri; order Cypriniformes; family Nemacheilidae; genus Triplophysa; species Triplophysa rosa. The sequence goes on along the minus strand of NC_079891.1, from coordinate 35,556,762 downwards.
CTGGTGTTTATTTCTGCAGGCTTTATAGCAGCGGACATCAAGGGAACGGGCTCGTGGACTCAACTTTATCTCATCACCGATTACCACGAGAACGGCTCGCTGTACGACTATCTGAAATCCACCACGCTGGACAGCAGGTCCACGCTGAGACTGGCGTATTCGTCCATCTCGGGTCTCTGTCATCTCCACACGGAGATCTTCGGCACGCAGGGAAAACCCGCCATCGCTCACCGAGACCTGAAGAGCAAAAACATCCTGGTGAAGAGAAACGGGACCTGCTGTATCGCTGACCTCGGCCTGGCTGTCAAATTCATCAGGTCTGTCTCATCGCTCATCGTTTCCTGTTTTCTGCGAAACGCTAAATGGTTTTATATGAGAATGTCCATGTTCAGGGTTTGTGTGCGGTATTGTTCTCGTGATCTGAGTAATAAATCCCCGTCTTGATTGGTGTGTTAATGGCGTGTAACAGCGACACAAATGAAGTGGACATCCCGCTGAACACGCGCGTGGGCACCAAACGCTTCATGGCTCCTGAAGTTCTGGACGAGACTCTGAACACAAGTCACTTTCAGTCGTACATCACGGCAGATATCTACAGCTTCGGCCTCATACTGTGGGAGATCGCCAGGAGATGCGTGTCTGGAGGTATGACAGCACAATTAGATCTTTTACAATTGAAAACGTTTAGCGTTGTTTGATTTGTGATGATGTCCGCAGGTATCGTGGAAGAATATCAGCTGCCGTATCACGACCACGTTCCCAACGATCCGTCATATGAAGACATGAGAGAGGTGGTGTGCATAAAGAGAATACGACCGTCATTCCCCAACCGCTGGACCAGTGATGAGGTCAATACACATCACATCACATCACCGTGATGTTTACACTGTTGTTTCTGTCGCTTGGAAAGCCAAATCACACAAGACAGAAAAGCCATTTTGATGTTTTTATATCTCCTGTCGGTCTCGACGTCGTGTTGAGAGACAGACTGGGGTTTGATCTTGAGAACCAATCATCTCCAAGAGGAATTTAAAACGCCAATGGGCTTTGGCGAATGGCACACACACGCCAGTCCCCAGTTATTTAACACAATTATTATACAATAAAATATGAACATAAATTAAATAAAATATAGTTATATTATTAGATACTAGCCAAACACAAACCGGGGGTCAGGCGCGTGCGTCTGATGAAACGCTCTTTACACTCAGTAAACTTATAGTTTAGTCGTTTTAATATCGCAAGTATACTTGTAAGTTTCTTTAAGTGTACTTGAAGTTTACTGCTTACTATATATTATTTTTGCACTTTAAGTACTGTTTCTATTAGTTAGGTGTTACTTTTTACTTGAAGTGGATTTGAATTCAGTTTTAATGATCACTGTATAAAGAAGATCAGCTTCAGTTTTTTACCTTTCCACCCAAAGCTGAACTTCAGCCCGTGAGTTTTTACGCCGGTGTCAAACTGTGTGAAAAATGTTTAATAGACACAACTACAACTATAGTTAGAGTACACATGTGCTGAGATTAACGCGGGTGTTTGTGGTGTTGTTTCAGTGTTTAAGGCAGATGGGGAAACTCATGACGGAGTGTTGGGCTCACAGTCCCGCGTCTCGACTCACTGCCCTTCGAATCAAAAAGACTCTGGCCAAGATGTCAGAGTCGCAGGACATTAAAGTCTGAGGACAGACCAACAGCGCGGATGTCAAGTGAGAAACAGACACGCCATCTCGCCCACCTGAGTCCTGCCGTGGGTTTGCCAGAGCATCCACAAGCCAAGCGACGGAAGCAGAGCGACAGCCGTGTGTTCTCGCTGTGAAATCTGCATCAACGTGTGATGTTAGTCGTCCACTAACTGAACCCGTGAGCACCGGTCAGTGGATCTAATGGAGCGAGACGGAGCTCACGTCTGGAGTCAGTTCAGGAAAACTCGTGTGTGTTGTTGTTGTTGTTGTTGGACTGGTCTCTTCAGCTTTTATTCTTTTGAATCGTGTTGTCACTAACCTTGTCAAACTGTCATGGAACAAATGTGACGGTTGATGTTGAAAATGTGTTTGATGTCTTGAAAGCTGTTTGTTGGGCTGTGCCTTATTTATTGTGTATGAGGATAAAAACACGAAGGGAGCGTCGACGTGCTTGAATAAATGTTTGAATAACACTGAATTTGTTTTTTCATACTTTATCACTTTGGATGAATGTGTCTGCTACAGAAAACGAATAAATGCTTAAAAAAAGTACTTTGAGATTCTGGTCGTATTATAGTATAGGTCAGAATGTGATTTTGTTGTTAAATAAATATGGTGATGTTTTAGTTATGAAAGATGATTGATGTCTAGGTGTGCTTCAGACACGAATCACTGGTCATTTCTAAAGTTCAAATACTGCAAATGAACGGCCATAACATTGTTTCGTAATAAACTGTCGGGCGTTCAGTGGGACGAGTTTAGTTTTATCTCGAGTAAAAACGTAATATTTAAACACAATCGCAGACGTAAGAGTGCGCAATGTTTCAATATTAAATCAAAAATATCTGGACTATAGATCCCAAATATTCACTGACTTCTGTATTTCATTTAATTAACTTGTTGGTTCTTAGTCAAAGGATATCACTTTAAAGTCAAACTTTTAGAAACAAGAACAGAATAACTTTCTTTTTTGTTGCTAATGTTCAGGATTTATTCTCCCTACTGTGGGAGTCAATGGGGGGCGAGATCTGACATTCTTCCAAATTTCTTCCGGTGTGTTCAGCAGAACAGAAACGTACACAGGTTTGGAACAATCTGAGGGTGAGTGAATGATGACAGAATTTGGGGTGAACTGTCCCTTTAAGGATCAAAGTAAGATACTTGAGCAGTCGGTTTACTATTGTTGTTTTTAGCTTTTAAAGACACTCATAAAAATCTGATAACGTATTGCAAACCACTTTTTCACACACTAGAACAGAAGAACCAGGAATAAATGACACAAGGTCACTCTCAGTGTTGATTAAAAATATAATTTATTCAAAAAAATCTTTAGATACATTTGTACAGACCCTGTCTGTGGACACGCTTTTCTTTTTCCCACGAATCTTTATGAATGAAATCCTCTCTACACACAAGCCTGCTGTTGTCCCACACAGAAGCAAACATTGCATAGTTGGCACAGCATTTACTCCAGACCAAAATATTCCATTTTCAGCCTTACAGACGCGGTCTTGTGTTGTTTCGCTCTTTATGATGTGGTGTTTTCTTTCTTCAAGAGAACCGGCACGAGTCTTCAGGCAGTGATGCTGCAGATAATGAGCTCCGTGTGTCAAACACTGTCTTCACATCTCATCACAGAGAAAACACGGTTGCATAGGCCTTCATCATTCAAATGAAACATTCAATACGTGTTATTTTCTACAAACTGATATTTTATGTTCAAGTCAACGGAATCATTTCACGTCAGACACATTCCATGTTATTTCTAGGATAAATGCGTGATGACTTTCATTTCCGAAACAAAAGATTATAGTAGTTTTTGTCTGACGCCATCAGACGACCCGTCATATAAACACCATCTCTAACAATCAAACCATTTCTTCATGAATCAAATCAATGCTTCCTTTTCTTGCTGAATATGCACTTTCACTTGGAAACACATCTCATTACTGGAGAAAAAAGACATCAGTAACAATCCTCTCATCATACTCGTTTGGTTTTAAATGCATTTTCGACGTTGTTTCGGTTCATGTGCATTTACTAAACATAAGCAAATCAAATAATCCATTAAAGGTTATCGATGAAAGAAACGGCTCACATCTTTTCGTCGATTCTGATGTGTATTAAACCAGATAACTAACAGCATACTGACAGAGACTCAAACCTGCAGAACGTCAAACCAGAAGCCAATGAAACATCATCGATAATCAAATGTGTTCAATCCATGTCTGAGTTTCCTTCGAAACAACATCCATTCGGTTTTTCATCTTCTTCTCTTTTTGTCTTGTTTACCAATACAAGTATCTTAACAAGAACGTTTTTTCAAGTGCGCTATACTTTTGAGCTAAAAATAAGAAAGTATACTTTTCGGTCTCCTTTTCGTGTACTTTCTGTACATAAAAAGTAACATACTTTATCTTAATAGGACCATAGCAGTGTACTTAAAATGCAAAAATAATATAGAAATATGTGTTAAGTTCAGTTAAAGATAACGTGCAAGCGCACCTGCAGTGTAAAATCTTTTCAACAGATGAGAAGTGTACTTTCATCAACATCAGTATTGAAATAACAAACTATAAGTTCACTTGAAGAACAGTTGCTGCACAAACAAATAATGTCGTTGAAATTACACTTTTATAAATTAAAAAGTGAGTCAATTTAATCCCAAGCACAACCGGAAAAACTACAAGTATGATATTAGTATATTTATTACATAAAGTATAAATTATATTTTACTAAATAAAATGAACTTGAAGCCTACTTATTTTCTTTGTAAGGGTATATTGTCAAAACACAAAATGTTAACAAATGTTCGTTTATGTCTTGGTTCCAATCTAACAAAATGTGTTTGCCTGAAACAACAACAAGAACATTTTTCATCTTGATTTAAGCAAAACACACTTCGGTTATCATATATGATCTCTGAAATCAAGATAAATGTTGTGGATTCTCAGGTGAATATATGAAGAGTTTGGTTCTAAAATGAGATAACTCGGTTTTTAAAAATGTTCAAAAGTCTTGTTTTTTTATTGTGCATTCCAATTAATATCAATCAAACTGCAGTTGGTTTGTTTTGACTTGAGCCGTAATAACTCAAAAAAAAAAAAAAAAATACAGCTAACTAACTCAATAAAAACAAAATAAAAAACATGATTTCTGAATTTTTTTTAAAACGGAGTCATCTCATTTTGGAACCAAACTCTTCATATCTTGTTTTAAGGTTATTTAGATAATTGTGTGGGAAAACAAGACAAAAAATGAGGTTTTCTTGTTCAGTGTGGGATCCGTAAGTGAAACTATAGGTACCCTGGTAACCTTTAATAAGGGTCATCTATACTTTTTTTACTCACAGCAAACTGCTTAAACGTTGAAATGAATCATTCAAACACAACAGAAACACCTCATGCAGAGAACGTGTGTGAACTCTTTTGTGTACGTCGTACAAAAGTCCATTAAAAATCATCGAACAGTGCGACTTCGCATTTTATCTTCAGCATTCCAGATATTGAGATATCAGTTCTCCACATTATTTTTCATCCCTTGCAAGCGCTCGTGTGCACTTTTGTTCAACACCGATACTTCAGTTTGACACATATCTGCATTTACAAAAATAAAACAAATGAAATTGATGTCCGAACGTTAATGAGGTTTTAAAGGCCACTTTAAGGTACTCTGTCCACACACTAAATACTGTATGATCTCCTCTGAAAATATGATTTTACATGAGCGTTGACTGTTTCAGCAACCACTAGATGGCACCACAAAATTCCAGAAAAACTATGAGTAAAGAGACAGGAAGAATGTGGGAGATTTGTGTTGTTTTTGCTCAAACACACACACACACACACACACACACACACACACACACACACACACACACACACACACACACCGCAGTCCTTACACGTGCAAACAGAAAAAAGTTTGAGAATTCCGGGGAGGAATTTTTGGTAGTGAGTCTTGTCCCTGTTTCACCTTTGACCCCAGCGAGATCTTTAGCCCCCTGAATCTGAGGCTTAAGTACCACACGTTTCCTGAAACTGAATAAGATGCTGCACTATAAGTTGATGTGAAAGGTCACGGGCTCTAAGGATGCTTTGACTCGTCTGATCCGATCATTTCCTTCACCTTCTCTATTGAGTCTGGACGACATCAGAGCAACGTCACCATCGTCATAAGGGTCAATGTTCCTTCACCATGGAAGCGATGCTGTTGTCACGGCGGCCCATCTCCTCTAAAACGGTGGCGAGCTGGTTCAGGTTTCCGTGTGGAAAGTGCCGGGCCTCCCACAGGTCCAAAATGACGCCAGTAGGGCTGCTCTTAGTCGCAAAGTAGTTGAGATGCCTGTGCGGGACAAGAAAGATGATTTAATGAACACGATGATGAAAAGCACATCACAGGTGAAGCACTGAAACGGCTTGTTCACAACACACCGAACCAAAAAGTCAGATGTAGAAAACCTCTCTCTTCTAAACAAACTCTGGGGAGTCTGGAAGAACACAGAGACACTTTTCCCAGGATCCTCTTCGCTTTATCTCTTCTTCTGCACTTCTGTCTGTCCTCTGTGAACTCTCACATGTCTGTTTTAAGCGTGTTTGTCCTCCGAGGTGAACAGCGTGCTCTCCAAACCTAAACTCGCTGGCGTTTGAAGCTCGCTTTGAAAGATCTACAGTAATACCTCAAGCAGAACTCAAACCATAGGGGTCCTTCACCGTTTCTTTTCCTAGAATTACGTGAAAAGCGGAGGGATGAAGACACGCCGGTGTTTGGAAAAGTCTCTCATATAGAGAAGGAGTGAAATATTTCTCATGGGTTCCCGGCTGTTTTCTACCCGTGTTCTTCTCGTGAACTCTCACGCCAGGAAACTTCGCAGCGCAGAGCTTCAGTTCTATTCGGTTTTCACAACGTCAACTTCACTGTGATCTCACAACACCAACTCACACATGATCACTGATGAAACACACTGCACTCTTCAAAACAATGTTCTTCACAGCGATGCCATAAAATAACTACTTTTGGTTCCACAAAGAACCGTTCGATCAAAGGTTCTTTAAAGGGGTCACATGACACGGCTGAAAGGAATATTATGGTTTGTTTTAGATGTAATGCAATGTGTCTACAGGATTTAAGGTTAAAAATGCTGTATTTTCCACACACCGTGCATGTTTGTATCTCCTCTTTGCTCCGCCTCTCTGAAAAGCTCATGGCTCTGAAAAGCGAGGTGTGCTGTGATTGGCCAGTTCACCGGTGCGTAGTGATTGGTGGAACACTGCAAGCGTGTGAGGGAAATGTGACGCCTCTGACCATATTTGGAACATCAGACATTTTACGTGTCTAATACATGCATGGGCAACTTATAACACGTGTTCACACCATATGACCCCTTTAAGAGTGTATGATAGCTGTTTATTACCTATATTAAACTCACATTTCACAATCTCAATAATGTAAAAGCATAGATGTATTTTCCTTAAAGGAACACTCCACTTTTTTTGGAAATAGGCTCATTCTCCAACTCCCCCAGAGTTTATAAGTTGAGTTTTACCGTTTTGGAGTGTATTCAGCCGATCTCCGGGTCTGGCGATAGCACTTTTAGCATAGCTTAGCATAGATCATTGAATCCAATTAGACCAGTAGCATCGCGTTCAAAAATGACCAAAGAGTTTCGATATTTTTCCTATTTAAAACCGGACTCTTCTGTAGTTATATCGTATGCTAAGACCGGCGGAAAATGAAAAGTAGTGATTTTCTGGGCCGATATGATTAGGAACTATACTCCCATTCCGGCGTAATAATCAAGGAAGTTTGCTGCCGTAACATGGCACACATTTGAAGCATGAGGGAGTTATGAGAAGATAACTTAGAGCAGGGGTGCCCAGACTTTTTTGCGTGATGATCTACTTTTAAAATGGTAAACCTGATAAGATCTACCAACTAAAAAACACATTATAACACATTCAACACATTTATTTATTTTTTAATTACACTTCCAATGTGTATTCTCTACATGGAATTCAACAATGCAAAACAATGTTAAGTGCTGATATCATTAATTTTAACACTAAACTCAAAACATCTACAGCACAACAGATTACAATAGCCAGGCCATGTGTACCTTATTCTGATGACTTGCACCGAATTGAATCAGACAGTTTTGCATAATTTGGGCAGTAGCTGCTGGTAGCTAGTCTCAAACAGGCCTCCAAATTGTCATTAGTCATGGTGGACCGGTGTTTTGACTTAATAATCCTCATGTGAGAAAAGGCTGACTCACATAGATAAGTTGAGCCAAACAGTGCGGTCAGTGAGGTGGCACATTTTCTGATATTTGGATACTTCTCTTCTGCAAGAAGGTCCCAAAACTGTCCACTGGCCCTTGCCTTCACCTCAATGTCAGTCTGCAGTGCTAAAATCTCATTTTCCAATGCGGATGGGTTCATCTGAAACAGCTTTCCCATGTCTGTGGCCAGGGACTCAACCTCATGCTCATCTCTAAATGGAAAGCACATGAATGTAGCAACTGGCTCAAGTAAAGCAAAGTCTTGAAAACGTTTGTCAAAGTCTGATCTGACCTTTTCAATTTGCTCAATGTAGCGCTCACTGTGAAGTTGTGCTGGCTCTTTTCCTAGCTTGTGAAGTTCAGATGCAATGTTTTGGAAGTTGCCTAATTGGTGGCGCTGCAGCTTAGATGTGAGTAACTGTAGTTTTCTTTTGAAAGCATTAACTGAGCTGATCATGTTGACCACCATCTTCTCTTTACCTTGCAGCTCTAAATTTAGCTCATTCAGCATATTAGTCAGGTCAGTCAAAAAGGCCAAATCTAAAAGCCACTGCTCGTTCTCAAGTTGTTTGTATTCTGTATTATGTGTAGACAGGAGAAACTCCTTTATCTCAGGCAGCAGCCCTCGAAATCTTTCCAAGAATTTGCCCCTGCTTAACCATCTGACATCTGTATGCAGCAGGAGATCTGTGTGGTTGCAGTCCGCTTCCTCCAAAAAAGTGCGGAAGAGCCGTCTCTGAAGTGAACGTGCACGAATTGAACAGACTATTTTCATGCATACATCCATGATCTCTTTCATGTTCAGCATTTTCGCACATAGAGATTGTTGGTGTATTATGCAATGGTAATTAAGGAAGTCCGGAAAAGCATCATCCTCCTTGCACTTGGCAATAAAACCGTTAGAACGGCCGACCATCGCAGGTGCTCCGTCAGTGGTGATTGACACTAATTTAGACATCGGAAGCTGTGTTTTGTCGACAAAGTCCTTAAATGCCCGAAAAATGTCTTCGCCCCAAGTGTGTTCTTTCATAGTCAGAAGTGTCAGCAGTTCCTCTCTCGCTGTCATGTCTTTAAACACCATCCGTATGAAAACGCACAATTGCGCTGTATCACTAATGTCCGTGCTCTCATCTAATTGCAATGAAAAACATTCACAATCAGTTATGTCCTTTCTCAGTTGCTGTGGCAAGTCATCGGCCATTAATTCACAACGACGCGTAACTGTAGATCTTGATAGCTGAACAGCTTTGATGGCGGACACAATCTCAGATTTGTTTTTAAAATCCCGAAACAATGAGTCTGCTGCCTCGACAAAAGCGTCTTTTATCATTTCTCCTTCTTGGAATGATTTTTTATGTTTGACGATGGTGTGACTCACCCGGCATGATGCCTCCGTGGCTGCTTTTGCTTTTTGGCCTGGACGAGTAAAGAGTGACTGCTGACCAGATAATTGATATTTCAGTTCTTTTACCTTTGCTCTTCTAAGCTTGCTTTTTGCAGGAAAATCGTTGTCATAATTTTTATGAAGTGTCCGAAAATGTCTCTCCACGTTTCCTTTCTTTGGAATAGCAATACTTGTCTGGCAGATCAGACAAATGCATTTAGAAAAAGACATAGTGAAGAAAAAATCTTCCTCCCACTCCGAATGGAAATGGTATGTTTTTGACTTTTTGGTTGGTACCGCACTCATTTTAAAAATTGGTTTGAATTTTAGATTGTTTTGCGAACAAGCATGTAGGCTACTGCTAGCTGCGTGATTTCGCGCTCAGTGCTCAGAAGCTCTTGGAAGGTGCGAGCAGCCTGCGTAAGTGGTTTTTTTATTTATTTTGTCAAAATGTATTGGTCAAGTGCAAGTCAGACAGAAATTAAAAGAGATAACGATATGAAATGTTTTACTAAAATTTAACAAAAGAATATTAGGCAGGTTAATTTATTGCGATCTACCAGCATTGCCTGTGCGATCGACTGGTCGATCGCGATCGACCTATTGGGCACCCCTTACTTAGAGAATAAGCCTATTTCCAAAAAAAGTGGAGTGTTCCTTTAAAGCTTTTGTGCAATAATGCAGAAAAAAATCAAAAGTGCTATAGATTGAATTTTAAAATGAATTACAACCTGTACATTTACATTTAGCAGACACCATGAATCAACATTTAACATGATTAAGTTGGACATTATTTGGTGGTTGTTAGACCAGAACAATACTGAATAGTAAATGTGTGTGTGTGTGTGTGTGTGTGTGAAGGGTAAACCCTACGGTATGGAGACAAAATGTCCCCACAAAGATGGCAATATCCAAAACCCTTGTCCTTGTGGGGACATTTTTTTGTCCCCATGAGGAAACAAGCTTATAAATCATACAGAATGAACTTTTGTGAAAATGTAAAAGAGCAGACAGTTGTGTGTGATTGTTAGGGTTAGGGGGAGGGAATATGAGATACAGTTTGTACAGTATAAACACCATTGTGTCTATGGAATGTCCCCATAAAACATGGAAACACAACATGTGTGTGTGCGTGTGTTTGTGTGTGTGCGCATGAAGGTGTGGTGTGTGTGTGTGTGTGTGTGTTCATGTTTGTATATCCCAGTGGGGACCTAAACCTGAATACACACCAACACATGGGGACTCGTGTCACTGTGGGGACCAAAATTGAGGTCCTCATGGGCACAAAAGCTTATAAATTGTACAGAACAATATTTTTTACAAATCTAAAAATGCAAAAAGTGTTCTATGATCTTTAGGTTTAGGGATAGGGTTAGGGATAGGGGATAGAATATACAGTTTGTACAGTATAAAAACATTACGCCTATGGACTGTCCCCATGAAACATGGAAACCCAACATGTGTGTGTGTGTGTGTGTGTGTGCGTGGTGTGTGTGTGTGTGTGTGTGTGCGTGTGCGTGTGCGTGTGTGTGTGTGTGTGGGAAGGGTAAACCCTACGGTATGGGGACAAAATGTCCCCACAAAGATGGCAATATCCAAAACCCTTGTCCTTGTGGGGACATTTTTTGGTCCCCATGAGGAAACAAGCTTATAAATCATACAGAATGAACTTTAGTGAAAATGTAAAAGAGCAGACAGTTGTGTGTGATTGTTAGGGTTAGGGGGAGGGAATATGAGATACAGTTTGTACAGTATAAAACCATTGTGTCTATGGAATGTCCCCATAAAACATGGAAACCCAACATGTGTTGTGTGTGCGTGTGTGTGTATTGTGTGTGTGTGTGTGTGTGTGTGTGTGTGTGTGGGAAGGGTAAACCCTACGGTATGGGGACAAAATGTCCCCACAAAGATGGCAATATCCAAAACCCTTGTCCTTGTGGGGACATTTTTTGTCCCCATGAGGAAACAAGCTTATAAATCATACAGAATGAACTTTTGTGAAAATGTAAAAGAGCAGACAGTTGTGTGTGATTGTTAGGGTTAGGGGGAGGGAATATGAGATACAGTTTGTACAGTATAAAACCATTGTGTCTATGGAATGTCCCCATAAAACATGGAAACCCAACATGTGTTTGTGTGTGTGTGTGTGTGTGTGTGTGTGTGTGTGTGTGTGTGTGTGTGTGTGTGTGTGAAGGGTAACCCTACGGTATGGGGACAAAATGTCCCCACAAAGATGGCAATATCCAAAACCCTTGTCCTTGTGGGGACATTTTTTGGTCCCCATGAGGAAACAAGCTTATAAATCATACAGAATGAACTTTTGTGAAAATGTAAAAGAGCAGACAGTTGTGTGTGATTGTTAGGGTTAGGGGGAGGGAATATGAGATACAGTTTGTACAGTATAAACACCATTGTGTCTATGGAATGCCCCATAAAACATGGAAACCCAACATGTGTGGTGTGTGCGTGCGTGCGTGCGTGTCACCTGTCCAGGTTGAGTTTGTGTGCCAGTATTCTCCAGTCATTTCCGCGTGTATGTGGGGCGTCCAGACTGCTGCAGAGTTTATTTCTGATGCTCACTGGGATTCTGAAAGCGCTCGGGCCTGTCAACACCGTGATACTGCTGCCGGGGTCCATTAGAGACGTGTCAAAACTCTGAACGTCCTGAAACACACACACACACACACAACCCTTGTTAGTAGTTTACTTTTTTTTAAAGCTTACATTTTTGTTAAAATAATCAAAAATCATATTCAATGAATTAAATAAATAAAAAACAGAAAAAGTAGATCTATTGATCTATTGCACAATAATAATATGAATAGAAAAAAGCCTATTAAACGGTCTCATTCACATAGAAAGCTCATTTTATTAAAGGAGTAGTTCACTATAAAATGAAAACTTCATGAAAATAATATACTTTTTAAACATACTGTAAATGTATGGCTTGCTTTGCCTCCATGTAGCGCGTCCACGACTTCATGTACTCTGTAATCACGTTGGAAAGGTCACGCCTGGTTCTGACCCAGTGTTTACAAGTTTGGATAAAGAAGACCGTTCAAAAGTTCTTGGATGTCGAATGACACGTTATATGTCTTTGTGCAAGATTATTGTTTAAAACGGTCAGTTCGTGTGCAAATCAGGGATGTTCAAATCTGTTGAAATTACGTCACGCGTGACCAACATGATCGCTGAGACAGTGCAAGCCGTGTATTTATGTTTAAAAAGTATATAATTGTTAAATTTTCTTGGAAAATGACCAATGGTTTGGCTAGACAACACGGCTGGTGTCGTTTAGAGCCGTTTGAAGCTTAGCTCTGAGCTAATGTCAGTCCACGAGAGGTTGTGTTACCTCGCTCAGCGTGGTGTAGAGCTGAAAGATCTGACCTTCACCCTCCACCTGCCGGACACACAGCTTACAACACAACTCGCACACGGCCAAACTCTGACGCTCCAGAGCAAAAGAGCAATGAAGCCTCCGCACCGAGCCGCTCCACACCTGAGAAAAACACACCTCCTGCACGCGCACGCACGCACGCACGCACGCACCCACGCACACACACACACACACACACACACACACACACACACACACACAGACACGCGCACGCACACACATAATATCTTATTGCTATCATCACAGTTATAATGCAGTACATTATAAAACCATTTAAAGTTGCAACTTTAAGTGTATTTATTAGGTTTATTAAAAGAATATTAAGAAGAATAATCATTACAATTTTATATAATCTAATCTAATCTACTAAATGAGGTATAATGTCCAGTCAACTGGTTGTTATGGCAGAAATAATCCCCGACAATGTGATGAGGAAGTGAAGCAGAGGGTCTTGTGTCACACTGAAGGGGTTTATTTGGCCATAACAGCCGGCTGCTTGTACATTATCCCGCTTATTACACGGCTACTTGCCACATGAGATTTTTTTTACCGAATGCAGACCTTCCGCGAGGAAAAGCCGTTTAGTTTCGGTTTTAAAGTAAGAAACGACGCTCAAACGTCACATTTGTAAATATAATGTCATATATGTTATTAAAAGACATTTATAATTCATTTTTGTGCAATATTAAACTGCCCCTCTCAAAATGATTTGCAGCATCTGGGTTACAGGGTGTTATTAGTTTTGAGCGCTTGTTAGTTGAAAATAACAACCCTTGGAATGTCGCGACTGGCCAATCAGAATCACGCATTCAAATGAGCCGTGTAATAAAATATAATATAATATATACAGTCTAATCTAATCTAATCTAATATAATATAAACAGTCTAATCTAATCTAATATAATCTAATATAAACAGTCTAATCTAATCTAATATAATATAATATAATATAATCTAATATAAACAGTCTAATCTAATCTAATCTAATCTAATATAAACAGTCTAATCTAATCTAATCTAATCTAATATAATCTAATATAAACAGTCTAATCTAATCTAATATAATCTAATATAAACAGTCTAATCTAATATAATCTAATATAAACAGTCTAATCTAATCTAATCTAATCTAATATAAACAGTCTAATCTAATCTAATCTAATCTAATATAAACAGTCTAATCTAATCTAATCTAATCTAATATAAACAGTCTAATCTAATCTAATATAATATAAACAGTCTAATCTAATCTAATCTAATATAATCTAATATAAACAGTCTAATCTAATCTAATCTAATCTAATATAAACAGTCTAATCTAATCTAATATAATATAAACAGTCTAATCTAATCTAATCTAATATAATCTAATATAAACAGTCTAATCTAATCTAATCTAATCTAATATAAACAGTCTAATCTAATCTAATATAATATAAACAGTCTAATCTAATCTAATCTAATATAATCTAATATAAACAGTCTAATCTAATCTAATCTAATCTAATATAAACAGTCTAATCTAATCTAATATAATATAAACAGTCTAATCTAATCTAATCTAATATAATCTAATATAAACAGTCTAATCTAATCTAATCTAATCTAATATAAACAGTCTAATCTAATCTAATATAATATAAACAGTCTAATCTAATCTAATCTAATATAATCTAATATAAACAGTCTAATCTAATCTAATCTAATCTAATATAAACAGTCTAATCTAATCTAATATAATCTAATATAAACAGTCTAATCTAATCTAATCTAATCTAATATAAACAGTCTAATCTAATCTAATCTAATCTAATCTAATATAATCTAATATAAACAGTCTAATCTAATCTAATCTAATCTAATATAAACAGTCTAATCTAATCTAATATAATCTAATATAAACAGTCTAATCTAATCTAATATAAACAGTCTAATCTAATCTAATATAATCTAATATAAACAGTCTAATCTAATCTAATCTAATCTAATCTAATCTAATATAATAAATACAGTCTAATATAATATAATAATAACAGAACAGAACAGAACAGACATGTTTTTCTCTCTTACCTGGTATTTGGTGAGTAGTTTACTCTTCCACTGTGTGTGTATGTCGTGTAGTGACAGTCTCAGATTGTTTTTACTGTAACTGAAGTTCAGAGTCTTTGGTTCATCCAGCAGTTTCCCACCAATCTGTTTCTCTATCTGTAAAACCTCCTGTACACACAAACATGGGCACACACACGCACACACACACACACACACACGCACACATGCATGCACGCACGCACGCACGCACACCATCATCATCATCATCATCAGTGAAAAACTGCTTCACAAATTCAGATGTTCAGAATGACGATGTCACATCGGTGAGTTTGCTCAACATCTTAAAGAATGAAAAACAAGCTGTTTCAAGTCAAGCGTACTTTAAGTGCGTCCTGCGTGTCGTGGAGACAGTAGACTCTGATGTGATAGTCTGCACCTGCCATCACTACAGGTCCAAACACTGCCAGTTTGATTCGTTTAGCCGCTGACGGACAGATGCTCTGGCCAATCAGACAGTAGGAGCCCAGAGCTTCAGTCAGGATGTGACACGCCTCTTCCTCCAGCTGTACGTAGCAGGAAGATGTGAAGTTTTCCTCTCCGACCATCACCACGTCCTGAACGCAACACACACACACACACACACACACACACACACACACACACACACACGTCACACACAACACACACTAACCATCCCTGCATGTACAGTAACAAACACACGTTTAAATGATGATGACATAGTGTGGCATCTATGGTCTAATGTTTGTCTCAAATGTTTGTGACGTGTTTCTTGAGATGCAGCACACACACACTCGGTGGAATCCCGACACAGATAACGGAAACAGATTCCTGCAGATAAATCCGGCCCATTCCCCTTCCCACATGCAATAATTGAATTTGGTGTTGTGTATTTGCAGAACCCTGCCATGCACAGCGGGCTGCGCTGATAGTCACATTTATTTCCCGGTCATGTTCGCTTCTGCCCGCAGGATGAGTGCTTTATTGAAATGGAGCTGCTCATCTGCAGAGTTTCTCTCTGACCTCCGCCGTAATGCTTCGTCCCATTTGCCGGTATTAAAATCAGGGTTCGAATTGAGGGGGGGCTGGGGCGGTCCCGGACCCCTCATAAGCCTTAAGGGACCTCTCATAAGGTCTAAAATAGTGAACTTGGGGGGTCCCCTGGTTTTTCATTAAAACGTCTTGGTTACGGATGTAACCTCGGTTCCCTGATGGAGGGAACGAGACGTTGTGTCGAACCGACAGAATGGGGTTTGTCTTGAGAACCTATCATCTTCTGAGTATTTAGAAAAGGCCAATGAAAATTGGCGAATGAAATTTGCATGCCACGGGCGGGGGGTGAGCGGGGCCGCTGCGGCTCGACAGTAACACCAACCAGCCCCCCCTTGCGAGACGGGTACGTCAAGAAAGCGGACCTTCTCAGTGTTACTCATCTGCGCAAGTAAAGGCCAGAGGAGTTTCTCATGCACCACAAGTGTGGACATCGTCCGACCCAGGGCCTGCGTGGTCACCTTGGTCACCCATAGAGCGAGGTCGGTGGCGGCGCGGAGTTCCTGCATAAGCGCTGGGTCGGTCTTACCCTCGTGGAGCTCTCTCAACGCCCTGGCCTGGCAGGAGCCATAGCGTGGAGAGAGGAGGCAGCTTGGTCCGCCGCAATGTAAGCTCTCGACACCAGAGATGCCGAGACACCACATGCTTTGGACGGGAGTCTAGGTCGAGCCCTCCCAAGTGGCCGCCACCTACGGGCACGAGTGCACCGCGGCGGCATACTCCACCTGGGGGACATCGACGTATCCTCTAGCTGCCTCACCCTCGAGGGAAGAGAGGGTGACAGAACTTTGTTTGACGTGAACGTGCCGGAAAGGGGCGTTGCAGGTTTTACTAAGTTCCTCATGCACTTCCGGTAAACACGGCCCTGGGGGCGGGCGCGGCTTGGAGCCGCGCTCAACCCCGAGGCACTGTGTAGCCAGCCGCGAGCGCCGGGAGAGGCAGTGCGGGCACTGCAACCCGACGCTCACGGCGGCCGGGGAAAGCATGGCTGACATTTCGACATCCGCTTCTTCCTGGGCTCGACCCCCCGAGGGAGGGAGCCCGAGGAATCGTCGGAGTCGGATGGCAGTACGTCACCCCCCGATGCTGCAACATCTCATCATCACGCATTGTGTCTGAATACGTGGTTGAGGAAATAAGACGGCGGACCGTCTTTTTTGGGGAACGGTCAGACAAGCGAAACGAGGTGTGAACGGTCCGTGAGCCGTGGCTGGCGGATTATCGCTCACAGTAATCCTCATCTCACCCTCGCTGCTTGCCATAGCGGACGGCAGGGCCGTAGTCCTGCCGCCACGGAACGGGGAGCAAACGAGGTGGTGGCTGAGTCCCGTGGGAACACAGCCACCTGTGACGCAACGTCTGAATCGTCACCGCCCGCAGTGCGGGCAGGACGTATCCACAACGTCTGCCCCAGCGTACTGGAAGCAGGCATTGTGTCCGTCCCCCTCCTCGATGAGTGTGTTGCACCCATGAGAACAGCGGGACAAGCCACGCTGGAGAAATTTGCTCTTTTAGAAAAGGAAATTTGCTCGAACACCTCCGGAACTGCCGAGACGCCCAGGGGAGAGTCACTGAAGGAAGGGACCGTCCGCTGTCCACGTCGTAGATTCCAGCAGAAAGAAAGATCATCCAGATCGTAGAGAAGCTCACCAGATGCGTAGGCTTTCTGAAAGTAGTGATGGGTCGTTCTTGAACGATTCGTTCATTTTGAACGAATCTTTAATGTGACTCGGGAAGAACGAGTCGTCGTAGGGAGTGATTCGTTCAGCCGCGCATGCGCATTGCGCAACATTCTATGGGTCCTGTACTGGAATTCAAGAAGAACGAACGATTCAAACCCGAAGACTCGAGAGGTGAACTAATCAATTCTCTTTCCGGCTCAGACTGCATTGGTTTAGCTTACGACGCTGTCACGTGATGAACGAAGGAGTCAAACCCGAAGACTCGAGAGGTGAACTAATCAATTCTCTTTCCGGCTCAGACTGCATTGGTTTAGCTTACGACGCTGTCACGTGATGAACGAACGATTCAAACCCGAAGACTCGAGAGGTGAACTAATCAATTCTCTTTCCGGCTCAGACTGCATTGGTTTAGCTTACGACGCTGTCACGTGATGAACGAACGATTCAAACCCGAAGACTCGAGAGGTGAACTAATCAATTCTCTTTCCGGCTCTGACTGCATTGGTTTAGCTTACGACGCTGTCACGTGATGAACGAAGGAGTCAAACCCGAGGACTTGTCAGATAAGAGGTGTGGTGAGCTAATCATAGACTAAAGACCCAGGTAAACAATGAATTAATCTTTTCTGTTTCTTATAGCATTATAGTTTTGTATTGTTTGTAATGTGATCAACGTTTGCATAATGAACGAAATGAACGATATGACTCGAAAAAAGATTCGTTCATTTTGCTGAACGAGACTCAAAGATCCGAGTCAGTAAAATGATCCGAACTTCCCATCACCTACTCTGAAGAACAAAAGGTGAATGAATGAGCACGCCGGCTTCCCTCTTATACCCGGACATCCGGGGAGGAGCCCGGCATGCAAATTTCATTCGCCAATTTTCATTGGCCTTTTCTAAATACTCAGAAGATGATAGGTTCTCAAGACAAACCCCATTCTGTCGGTTCGACACAACGTCGAGAGACCGACAGAAAGGGAACTAGACAACTTAAAACACAAAATTATTTTTTTGTCAAATTATCATGCTAAAACAAAACACGTTGTCCATTATTTGTACAAATTTCATAAAACTAAAATTTTTATCTGAAAAATCCATGCATGCTCAAGCGCGCCACACAGTGTTCAATGAAGACATGTACAGAGATGTTGCAGCAAGATGCGTGCGGATCCTCTCATATTGAAAGCATTTATCTTAAAACTTTACAGTTAGCCTAGTATAATTTTGATGTGCAAATCTTTCTTTATGTACGATGTTATCTCACATTGTCAAAACAGGTGCGACGCGGTACTGAGCCACTAAAGGGACATACAGGTGGTGGAAAAATAGGAAAGGGAGTGAAAATATTTTAAATATTTCGCTCTCCCCATCAGTGCGTTCCTTTGCAAAACTTTTGCGTTTCCCCAAGAATATTTTTCTTTCCCTCAGAAAACTTTCGCATTCCCCAGAGATTATTTTGCGCTCCCTTCTGCAAACATGAGCTCCGACTTTGACGAGAAGGCTTCTGCTTTTGCCTAAAGGAATGACATTCGTTTTTCTTAATCTGCATTGGTTCACATGGATTATTTTCATATACTTGATCTACATTATCAGGAGATGAATCACGTTTAAAACGCGCATCTGCATGAGGTGACGTTTTAGCCTCTCCCTCACTGGCTCCAATGATTTTTTTAAATATTCAAAAAAAAGGGAACAGCACCGCATTTCAATAATATAACGAAAAAAATAAGGAATATATGAGGACAGGAAAATCTCAATTAGTAAGAAAATGTTATCATACATTTTGAAAAACTTGTTATTCTTATTGCTATAAATAAGTTTAAGAGATTTTACGATGAGTGAAATTTGTGATGTTTGAGACATCAAACCTAGGCAAAATCTTATTAAAAAAATCTAGGCTATAATGCAAAATAAAAAAATTAACAGCAAGATCGATAGCATGGTCACTGCAAAAAACAAAGAAATATGTATTTTAATCTCTCCCTCATGTGGATCTCTTTTAATGGATTATCAACATGTTAAGGACATTTATGCGTGCAATGTGGTCAAATTAATACAATGATCCAAACTATCATGTGATTGATGCTTGCACTGCCCTGTCTGTTGAACACTGTGTATTGTGCTACATTGTGGATACTTAAAAATACATTTACAGCATAAAGCAATGAAACAATACTGATCTCAATGTACATTATGCTTTAGTTTTATGTTTTGGGCTAAAATGGTCCATTAACTTTCTACAGTATGAAAAGGGGATATTGGACATTTGTATGAAACTGCTGCAGTTGAGTCCCCAGTATCTCACCGACAGGAGAAGAGATTTGCTGAACCGCAGCAATCCGGTCTACATTGGCAGAGTGATCTCAGCTATGGTGAGAATCTCATCTCTCATTTATTTTTCTCTCCTTTCCACCTCACTTCTAACACGCCTCTCTCTCTCTCTCTTCAAACAGGTGAACTCTCAGGATGATAGGGGTGTGCTAATGGGAAACTGGTCAGGTGAATACAATGGTGGCTTTAACCCATCAACATGGTCTGGCAGTGCAGATATCCTCAGGAAATGGTCAGAATCACAATTCAGGCCTGTTAAATATGGCCAGTGCTGGGTGTTTGCAGCAGTCATGTGCACAGGTATGACAAACATCCGTTATTTTATCTGGATTTG
>NC_079891.1:35525137-35527892 GCF_024868665.1 Triplophysa rosa | reverse complement strand
TTTTATTTAATTTGTAATTTGTTTTAAAGGGGTCATATGACACAGCTAAAACGAATATTATGGTTTGTTTTAGATGTAATGCAATGTGTATACGCAATTTAAAAGGAACAATACGGCATTTTTAGGAGGATCTATTGACAGGAATGCAATATAATATACAAAACTATTTCTTCAGAGGTGTATAAAGACCTTACGTAATGAAGCGTTATGTTTGTAATGCCTTAGAATAAGCTATTCATATCTACATACAGAGCGGGCCTACATACATTGAATTCGCCGCCATGTTTTGTACAGCAGCCCTAAACAGACAAACAACTCTACAACGCGCGTTTCCTCTTCCTCTCCGCTGCGGTATCGTGGTGAAACGGATCGCGGGATGATCCGTGATCTGTACGGATCGTGCTCTCCGGTGCGGAACGCATGTGACCCGCGGATTAACTGTAAGTTTATTCATCATTGAGTAAAAGAGTAAAACGCACTCTCTCTCTCCAGTATCTGGACGAGTACAATATTAAAGCGGTTACAGATAAACAATGACGCTCAAAACTGCTCCGTCACACAGCTAATATTACAACAACAACATATCTTGGTATGTTAGTATGTTACTCACATACTGATCCCAATCAAAGCAACCTCCTCGGGGTGATTTTGAGACGATCTTTCTCTCCAACGTCTCTCTGCTGGAAAGTATCTCCATAAATATCTGTGAGTATCTCCGCTAAAAGCCTCAGTACCGCGGGTCCTAACGCGTCTCTGCTGTAAAGACTTTATAATATTAACACAGCTCCAGCTCCTGCCTGAGTTTTATCCTTCTTTTCAAACTTAAAATCCACAAATCTTTTATTTTATGTAATACATAAGACATCGCTCTTTCTACAGTCCTTCTAATGCCCGCAAAATCTCTTCCCTGCGTCAACTTGAGAACTACATCTTTTTGTACTGTGGTGTCCACCGTCGTGTTTGGACTGAGCGATTCGTGGCAAATCTATAATACAATGCTAGTGGCTGCTGTTAATCAAGAACTGCGCCTTTAACCTATATATTTAACGGCTCTAACAAAAATATGCCGTGCTTTAAATGTTTCCACAGATATAGATGGGCAGTGCTCTCTCACCTGAGTTTGGGACGATCAAGCGACCTCCCAGTGAATTAAACGACCCCACCGCAGTGCAGGTGGGGTCTCGCAAACGTGCCAGCGTCTGGTTCCGTGGGGTCACCGGCTCGCTGTCCAGAAGAGAGTGGGTGACCTTTGGGGACAGAGTGGCAGAGAGGTCAGAGGTCACGTCCTCCTGTGGGGTCACCGCACCGGAGGAGTTATAGACTTTAATCTTGAGGTTGGGAAGAGGCAGCGGCTCCAGCAGTGGTGAGCTGGTCATGGGGATTTTGTCAGAAATATCGTGGAGAGCGTACACTGGGCCGCGATAGAGTGCCGCCGCTGTGGACAGGTCAGGAGTTGCAGCCAACAGGTCTGCTACACACACAAACAGAGAGAGAGAGAGAGAGAGAGAGAGAGAGAGAGATTGTATTCTATTATTAGATTCTATTATTTAAATATGTCCTCTGCTTGTTCTGCGTGTGTGCAAGTGGATGAGTTACTTTAACATGTTACAAGCGTGACACTCATGGATTTGTCTGCATATCACTGTATGAGGACAAGAACACATCAACTTCATCCACAGAGCTGTTCTGAGTTTATTTTACGAGCGTTTCACTGTTTAAATGTGAAGCCACCGTCAAACACACACTCAACCTCAAGCGTCTTTGCGATGACCCGCCAAAATAAAAGTCCACTTAATTTGAACCAGATGAAAAAAATATGTACTTGTAGTAAATTTATAAACCGTAGTAAACACTATTGTATACTTTAATATTTAACTATTGCAAGCTTAAACAATACTGTAGTACCCAAGAATTTCACTATAGTGAAATAATTATTATATTATAAATACTATAGTATACTACTGATTTTATGGACAAATGTATTTACTATTGTATAGCAAAACACTGAAAATACAGAGCTCAGAGCAAATAAAAATGAAAAAAGAATTTGGGAAAAACTGAAAATTATATGGCCCTAATTCATCCCTCTGTATGCAACATTAATGTCCTTTGTCATTTACCTGCCTGTTTATGTAATGAACTGAACTTTTTATACTTGTGCTACAACTATTTGGCCTGTGCTACAAAACTTTAAGCCTATCTGCAAAAAAGGTTAACGTACAGCCCTGCAGATGAGACATCAGCAAAAGTTATTGATGTCTGTGAGAAATAACTGAGATATTAAAGAGATATCATAATGTGAGTCTTCTTTATTATGGCTTAAAGGGGTAGTTTGCTTTAAAGTTAAAATGTCAAGATAATTCACTCGGCCACGTCATAAAAGGCCGTCCGTGTGTTTATTTCTTCTGTGGAAAACACACTGAGGCTTTTGAGGAAAACTTTCCAGGGTTCTTCTCCATATAATGCACTTGAACTGGGGGCTGTTGGTTAAGGTCCAAATTTCAGCTTCAAACGGCTCTAAACGACACCACCCGTGTTGTCTAGCCAAACCATTGGTCATTTTCCATTTTATTTTTAAACATAAATACACGGCTTGAGTGAATTATCATTTTAATTTTAAAGTGAACTAATCCTTTAAATGACCTGTCATGTGGGTTAGAAATCTCACTATTCTTTATGTGTATTTCTGTTGTGTGCATTTTTTTGAAATTGTGGCATATGTCTTGAGTGTTCAGTGTGTGTGTGTGTGTGTGTG
>NC_079891.1:35506661-35520881 GCF_024868665.1 Triplophysa rosa | reverse complement strand
TATAATGTAAAACAGATGCTAGCAGCTTTGAAAAAGAAATCAAGTCTGAACACGGCCTTACAGTGTCTAGCTGGAATTTAAATCATGTTACATTGTTACATTTTACACTATATTTATTTTATTTTTATTTTAATCACAGTCCTAAATTCTTACATTTCCTTAAAGAGGTCAGATGTAGATCAACATCCTTCTTGAAAATTAAACGTTTTTTTTGTGTGAAAATGTTCATATATAACTGTTGCATTCGGCAATAAACAGTAATGAATTAACTCAAAATAAAATGTTTTCATATCAAACTGTCACAAAAATAAATGCATCCATTTTTCTTCAAACTGATATTTTCACATCATGACACTTTTTGCATCTCTTTCTACCACATCATTTAGCATTAATTCAATTATTTACAGCTGTAATATCAATATCAGCCCTTTTGCAAACGAAATACGTTACTCACACAACTAACGCATGACAGCACAACCGCGTCTGCACAATAAATGTTTTTTGCTCACCTGATCGTGCTTGTTTGATGCTGACAGGCTGAAATCCACCGTTCAGCACTGATGAATCCATGATGTCCGAATGAAAGCGCCTGTGTGTCTTACGGTACACGAGCAGGGCAATGATGACAGAGACGACCAGACACATGACCACCGCCATCACGACACCCACATACAGAGCCACCTCGTCTCCTCCCGGAGCGGCTGAACGACACAAAACACAAAACTTTCATAGAATGCTCTTCATCGCTCTAATACATATGATCTATACAAGATGATGTGACCTTGTAAAATCTTGATGTGACCCATAAATGTAAAACATATGCCCGGTTTCACAGACAAGGCTTAAAGGGAAACTTCACCCAAAAATGAAACTTCTGTCATCATTTCCTCACCTTCGAGTTGTTCCACATCTGTATAAATGTCTTTGTTCCTTCCTGTTTCAAGCGCTCCACCATAATCCCCATCCCAAAGAAACCCAAAATCACAGGACTGAATGACTACAGACCCGTCGCTCTCACATCTGTGGTCATGAAGTCATTCGAGAGACTGGTACTGGCTTATCTGAAGGACATCACAGAACCCTTACTGGACCCCCTGCAGTTTGCCTACAGAGCAAACAGGTCTGTTGAGGATGCAGTTAACATGGGGCTGCATTTTGTCCTGAAACATCTGGATAGACCAGGGACCTATGTGAGGATCCTGTTTGTGGACTTCAGCTCTGCTTTCAACACCATCATCCCATCACTGCTCCAGACAAAGTTAACCCAGCTATCTGTTCCTGGCTCTATCTGTCAGTGGATCACCAGCTTTCTGACAGACAGGCAGCAGTTAGTGAGAATGGGGAAACTCACATCCAGCACCCGCACAATCAGCACTGGCGCCCCCCAGGGGTGCGTTCTCTCCCCACTGCTCTTCTCCCTGTACACAAATGACTGCACTGCCCAGGACCCTTCTGTCAGACTTCTGAAGTTCGCAGACGACACCACACTCATTGGCCTCATCCAGGATGGTGATGAGTCTGCGTACAGACAGGAGGCTGAGCAGCTGGCTGTCTGGTGCAGTCATAACAACTTGGAGCTGAACACGCTTAAAACAGTGGAGACGATTGTGGACTTCAGGAGAAACCCCCCTGCACTCCCCCCTCTCACCATCATGAACAGCACTGTGGCAGCAGTGGAGTCATTCAGGTTCCTGGGCACCACCATCTCTCAGAACCTGAAGTGGGACAATCACATTGGCTCCATTGCTAAAAAAGCCCAGCAAAGGTTGTACTTCTTACATCAGCTGAAGAAGTTCAACCTACCACAAACTCTATTAAAACAGTTTTACTCAGCTGTCATAGAGTCTGTCCTCTGCACATCCATCACTGTCTGGTTTGGCTCAGCCACAAAGTCAGACATCAGAAGACTACAGAGGACGGTTCGGACTGCTGAGAAGATCATTGGTGCTCCCCTGCCCACCCTCCAAGAACTGTATACATCCAGAGTGAGGAAAAGGGCTCAGAAAATCACCCTGGACCTCTCACATCCAAGCCATCATCTCTTCACAATGCTGCCGTCTGGTCGGCGCTACAGAGCACTGAGCACCAAAACAACCAGACACAAAAACAGCTTCTTCCCTCAGGCCATCTACCTCTTGAACAGTTAAATGTTTTTACACACCGTGCAATTAATAACTCTGTGCAATAATAATTAAGTGCAATATTAATTATATCCTCCAGATAATACACTATCTCTTTTTTTATACAACTTTTTCTGTAAATTATATTTCATTCATTCTGCTGTATATAGCACATACCTTGTACTACAATAGTCTATTCTTATTTTTTACTTGTACATATTTACATACACACATAGCTTTACACTCTCTATATCTTTATCTTATGTTTATTGTATTGTATTTCTTCATTGTTTATACCCATAGGCCCTTATTTAAATCATTGTGTACTGTATTCTATTGTGTTATGGTCTCTGTGTACTGTTGGTGCTGTTTCTGTGTTCTGGATGCTCCTGTCACCAAAACAAATTCCTTGTATGTGCGAACATCCTTGGCAATAAAGCTCTTTCTGATTCTGATATTTTGAAGAATGTAGTACAGCAAATAGTTCTGGGGCACTTTTGACTACCATTGTATTTTTTCCTACTATGGGAGTCAATGGGGGCGAGATCTGTTTGGTTACAAACATTCTTCCAAATATCTTTCTCTGTGTTCATCAGAACAAAGACATTTATACAGATTTGGAACAACTCGAAGGTCAGTAAATGAAAGAATTTTAATTTTCAGGTGAACTCTTCCTTCAAGACTAGTCCCAGACTAAAAAACTTGTCTCAACTGAAAATAACTTGCCGTGACATATCTTAACATTTTTCTCCAGATGCAAACCAGTGATATTTTTAGTGCCTTAACCATCCTAATTTAACTGAGGTCTAGTCCTGGTTTAGGCTAAGCCTTGTCTTCGAAACCGGGCCTAACACACCAAACGCGAATTAAGCGTTTTGCGCGAGTAAATTACATACAAAGTCAATGCAAAGATGCGTATAGACGCGAACTCGCGGCAGGTGGTGCGAAATAATTTGTCAGATATAATAACGAACTTTTCCCGCGAGTAATAAAGAGCGTGGAACGTGAATGTTGGCGTTTGGTGTGAACCCAGCATAAGTTTAAGCAGAAAGACAAAATAAGGCGGTCAACTTCAGTAAGATGAGAGACAGTGAGAGGAAGAGCTTACAATAAGAAACTGGTTTTAGTTTAATGAGAATATAAATGATTATTGGACACATCACTCATCTTCATGAAATCAGCTTCATTCTTCATCGGACTACAGGAGCTGACACCTTTACCTGACAGCTAACAAATCTATATGTGTGTGTGTGTGTGTGTGAGTGTGTGTGTGTGCGTGTGTGTGTGCATGTGTGTGCGTGTGTGTGTGTGTGTGTGTGTGTGCGTGTGCAGATTAATAGGGATCAGGTTGAAATTAAACCACAGCTCTTGTACATCAAAGTGAGAAGCAGACAAAATGATCACAGTCTCTTGATGTTTAAGCGTTCGTGTGTGTATTTAAATCCCGGTTTACGTAACGTGTGGATGTGTAGACACACACAGGCGCTGATCACTCATTAATGGCATTAAGACAGTAACAAAAGCACTCGGATTAAAACTTCACTCATGCTTCAAAACATCACACACTTACATAACCGCAGTTTCATTTCTATTCATGCTTTCATTCAGATTAACCAAACACTCCTCCAGTCTGCCATGGTTTGACAAACAGACACTTCCACCCTGGGTTTAGAAGATGCTGCTGTGTCTGGCTGGACGGAGCACGAATGTATGGAAATTATTCTACTTACAAAAAATGTAACGTGAAAAATGATTGACTTCTTTCTTAAGAGAGACTGACAGCCTTTACATGCTTAACTTGACTTTACTGTTTGGCAGTTACAGTTATCAGTAATTATTAGCAGTGTTGGGTGTAACTAGTTACTGAGTAATAAGTAAATGTAGTTTAATTACTTTTCCCGTGAAAAAGTAAAGTAAGGGATTACTCTTGTTTTTTCTGTAATTTAATTACAGTTACTGCTGATGTAATTAAACTAAATACTGTGTAATGTATACAATACTGGAATTGATATTAAAATTCAAAGTCTAACTTTAAAATGCATGCATTAATGTATTAATACTTTAGTCAGTTAATAATACTACTTTATGTAGTTTTGTATTATTTATTTGAAAAAATTAAAAGTCGTTTCGTGTCTATCAAGGTTGGTGTAGGGCAGGGCTAGTCAACTGGCGGGCAAAAGTCAATCATCTTTACCAGGCCCGCCTTAACATTTCAAATAAGTGGAGAGTCTTTAAGAACGGTGTGCTTTAAATGCACGTCCTCCTAAGACACCACATCTTTAAAAGTCCAAAACGCTGCTACATTCAAAACGAAAGTAATTCCCGTGGCTTTAATCAGCAATGCATTGCACAGCCACAGGCAATCGGTTTCGTTGCGTTCTAAAACACGTTTAGTGCCCTTGAAAGTAGGCTAACTGTAGGATGGGTACACCTCGTGAACGGTTGTCTCAGATAAGGGGAAAATGGTGTTGTTTTTATTACTGCATTCATTATGTATAACGGCTATATTTACGAAAAACAGCTGTTCATCTCCCCCAGAACTCGCACTATACAAAGGCTCTGCCCTATAAGTGCGTGGGGAACATGAATGCGATCGGAATTCACCCGAAGATGTGATAATAGCGTTCAGTTTCTTGCACAGATCAATTGACTCTCTTTATAAGACGCGACTTTAACGTCACAAGGGGCAGGGATTACTTTTGTGTTGAATGTATTTGCGTTTTTTACTTTTACTGATTTAACTTTAATTAATTCAACCAAATATCTTCATAAATATCTTCTTGAAAAAACAATGCCACCCACATCTCGATGTACTGGAGGACTGTGGGTTTGTAAATTAGGAGCAATTTTGGGGTAAAGTAACGCATTAAGGAATATAAAATACAATTAAAAAGACAATATTCCTTTTATTTTAATATCATGAAAAGGCACAAATACTGGATGCAACATTTGTGTGCATTTTTGTTTTATATACGGCTTATAAGTAACAGCAACAAAAACAGTATAAAAGTAACAAAACGCAATAACAGAAATACAAAATAACAGAAGAAATGAGGATATGGTCAAAAATTGGCCCGCATCCTATTTATACTTTTGGAATCTGGCCCTCAAAGAAAAGTAGTTGAAGACCCCTGGTGTAGGGTATAGATAGTAATTAGTAATAAGTAATTAAATACTTTTTGGAGAGAGTCATTTGTACAGTAATCTAATTACACTATTGAATATGTAACTAGTAACTAGTAATTCATTACTTTTTCAGAGTAACTTACCCAACACTGATTATTAGTACTCCTCTTGTAGCAGAGCAGACAGTTGTGGGTGAATTTAAACGTGTTGCTATGCAGTTGCTAAGGTGTTGCTAGAATGTTCTTATGAACAGAAATCATTAGAGATTCTAAAGCTGCGTTCCCACCAAATGCGAACGAAGCTTTAAGCGTGAGTGATTTACATGTTAAGTCAATGCAAAGATGCTATAGGACATCCTGCGGCGTGAATTGAGCGTTTCGGGCGTTTGACGCGTGAATCGCGCGAGTTGAAAATTCTGAACTTTGGCGAAAATTCACGCCGCGTTAACCAATCAGGAGCTTGCTCTTGTTGTGACGTGATTATCACGTAGTGAGCGGAGGCAGAAATCCGAAACAACAATGGAGGACAAAATCATGGTCGCTGTATGTGGATATCCGGAGCTGTATGATACATCTTCTTACTTTTATCAAAACAGGAATAAAAAGAATCTTGCTTGGAAGAAAGTGAGTGAGGAGGTCGGACAATCTGGTAAGTTGTAAAAAATGATCTTTACTCAATTTGATCTATATATATATATATATACACGAGACTGGAACTCAAAATGTTCAAGCGTCCAACTACGCGCAAATAGTGCGATGTATTCGCGCAAGTTGCGTTTGGTGGGAACTTGTTTTCATCACTGGGTTAAATATCTGAAGTGATAAAAGTCATTTCAGAATCACTATGGTGAAAACACACTTCTATCCTATGTTATGCAAACAGCACTAATGAGGGAACTACACTTCCAGTCAACTTCAGAGGGTTGGATGACACTATTTGTGTGTGTAAGAGAATATGAAGCAGTGATTTCATGTGAATGTGAAAGAAGGCGTTGAAATGTGGTTCACAGAAGACTTGTGTATAACATCTCATCTCTGTCTGTGTGACCGCTAAACTCGCCACGGCT
The DNA here is from genome assembly GCF_024868665.1 of Triplophysa rosa. Lineage (NCBI taxonomy): Eukaryota > Metazoa > Chordata > Actinopteri > Cypriniformes > Nemacheilidae > Triplophysa > Triplophysa rosa. The sequence goes on along the minus strand of NC_079891.1, from coordinate 35,514,569 downwards.
CGTGCTCATCTCTCCTGCGCATTATTGATCTGCTTATACTCCTAATTAATTTATAATTACAGATAAAAATTGATCACAGATGTGTCCTGATGACAAATATGACTGTGACCAAACACGACTGTCATTGCTTTTCTCTTTTAATCGACCAGTAGTGCGTGTGTCTGTGTGTGTACATGTACATGTGATTCATTTAGGTGTATTAGTTACATAATGACTTTTATTCAACTCTGTTGTTTAATTGGTCAACTAACTGTTTTTCTCCTTAATGAAAGATTAAGAAGATTTTATTGAAGATTTTTTTTAGTGTGTGTGTGTGTGTGTGTGTGTGTGTGTGTGTGTGTGTGTGTGTGGAACCTTGTTTCTATGCAGTATCACGTTTGACTTATAAACACTATTGATTGTACACATGAAGTGATTAAAGCAGAAAGACGGCGTGGAGATGCTGAGGAGGAGAAACGAGAGGAAGAATCTGTATCTGGCAACCCATCTGACCTGTGAGTCTGCGGCCGGAAGAACCTTCTGCTGATCAGACACCCCACAAACACACACACGCACCCCCTAAACCTAAAGATCATAGAAACCTTTTAGCATTTTTAGATTCAAAAAAAATATTGTTCTGTACAATTTATTAGCTTTTGTGACACGAGTCCCCATGTGTTGGTGTGTATTCAGGTTTAGGTCCCCACCGGGATATACACACATGAACACACACACACACACACACCTTTCATAAATTCATTCATATGTCATTGTTAAACGTAAAGCCTGTTAGATGTATACAGCATTATGTTTTCTGTTTGCTTGTGTAGTGAGACACTAATGCGAACAACAGATCTGACTTTAATCTGAGCGGTCTCTCTCTCTTTGTGTGTTCCTCTTTAACTTGCCCCATCACATGCCTGAAGTCATTTAAATCATTTCCCTGGAGAAACACCAATACAAACCCTCACACAAGCTTTGATGATAAAAGTGCCAAGCTACTAAATGCAGCTATTAAAATGTAGCTAGAGCAAGAGTCAACGAGAGAGAAAGAGAGAGAGAGAGAGAGAGAGAGAGAGAGAGAGAGAGAGAGAGAGAGAGAGAGAGAGAGAGAGAGAGAGAGTAAAGAGGAAGAGAGAGAGAGAGAGAGAGAGAGAGAGAGAGAGAGAGAGAGAGAGAGAGAGAGAGAGAGAGAGAGAGAGAGAGAGAGAGAGAGAGAGAGAGAGAGAGAGAGAGAGAGAGAGAGAGAGACAGAGAGAGAGAGAGAGAGAGAGAGAGAGAGAGAGAGAGAGAGAGAGAGAGAGAGAGAGAGAGAGAGAGAGAGAGAGAGAGAGAGAGAGAGACAGAGAGAGAGAGAGAGAGAGAGAGAGAGAGAGAGAGAGAGAGAGAGAGAGAGAGAGAGAGAGAGAGAGAGAGAGAGAGAGAGAGAGAGAGAGAGAGAGTGGAACATAGATATAATAATACTAATATAAAACATAATTAAATATGTATAATGATAAAAACATCATCAATGCTGATCTTTATATTAGTATCTGTATGATTTTCGTGATCAGAGCGTTATATTCACAGCTCTATGACTGTAAGCATGTGTTACATTTTAACAGTAACTGTCAAGATAATTGTGGGATTGTGAACTGAATATTGTGTGACATTCTATTGATACAATATTAGACATATCAGAGCACATCCAGGTGAGCAGGACTTACGCTATTTTTCTGTGAGTGATGTACAATAAAACACAACCATCATCTAATTTGCCGTATTAAACTATAATTCAACTGGTGTACAGTGTCACACAATAACTGTGATATGAGATCTTGGACATACTGCTGATTATTGATCCTATAAACTTTCCATATTCATATAACTTTAAACCTGGAACCACACCGGACCAGACCGTGGACTCGTGGCTACCACACATGAACTGAAAGTGGCTTTGTGTTTTCTGAAAAGTGAACATGTCATGATGAGCAGAAAGAAAACGCCACAGATAAAAGGACGCTACAGTAAAACATGTCTGTCATCATGAAGATGAGTCGATCTGACTGATGTCTGTTTCATAATGAAAGCCTGAACGAGGTTGTTTGATATTTTCCTCTCTTAGTTTTATATCCATAATAACAAACATTTCCATCTGACCACACGATCTCCCAAAGCTCAACATGTCAAGACACCGATGTTTAAAGATGTGAGGAGGATGTGTAGATGAGGATTAGCCCTCCATCGGCCCGCCGGCTGACGCTTCACATTAATAACTACATCAGCTCAGATTTAAACTCCAATACAAAAAATTGGGGATGCACCGATATGAAATTTTGGCCGATAGCGATAGCTGATAATTCTTTAACATTGGAAGCCGATAGTCGATATATTGGCCGATAATTTATCGTGTATCCTTACCAGAAATGTTCCTGTGCTACTGAAGACTGGTTTTGTTGTCCAGGGTCACATGTAGAATTTCATTAAATTGTAAAAATGTGGTATTATTTCAATTCAATATTATTTAAAATACTTAATATGTAACATTTTCTCCAGCAGAAAAAGAAAAATCATTTCAGAGGCAGAGAGAATGATGATATTTTGATGGAAGATTATGAAACTGTAAAAAACTCCCATATATTAAAAATATATATGAATATTTTGACTGCTGATGTTTATGAAGAAAGTTTAGACTGCAGAGACTGTTTTAATCACATCAGTGGCAACTGTGTGTGTGTGTGTGTGTGTGTGTGTGTGCATGTGTGCGTGCTGTGCGTGCGCGTGCGTGCGTTTGTGTATTTATGTACACATGCTGTGTGTGCGCATGTGTTTTTGAGTATATTTATGTGTTTGTGTATTTATGTACACATACTGTATGTGTGTGTGTGTGTGTGCGTGTGTGTTTTTATGTGTTTGTGTATTTATGTACACATAAGGTATGTGTGTATGTGTGTGTGTAAGAATAGCAGGATTTTATCTGAGAGAATTCCATTTTGTGTGTGTGTGAGAGAGATTCTGTGATTCGAGGGTCCGGGAAAATAAAGCGCAGAACATAAAGCGAAACACTCAAGCAAACACACGGCGACTTTTACCCTGTGAGAGCACGAATGAAATCCAGCGTCAAAGACATGCAAGCGAAAACGCAAGACAGAGGCGACACTCACATGTAAACCCTTCCTCTCTCGTCCCCACAGGCTGAAGAGATAGCTGATGTACTGAACCTTCAGAGAGAGACAAAATCATATTCATGCAAAATAAAGACAGCCTGATGCCATTAGGTGACCCGAGACAACAGAAGATGTGATGAAAAGAAGGGCTGACAGAAAGAGAAAGCACATATTGAAATGCATGACAGTCGGGCTCCCCGGGTGAGATGGTGATCAGGTAAATATTCAAGCCTCCCATCGGTCTGTTGTGACATTTAGCACATTCTTTTAAAGCGCAGCATAGCTTAGGGGGTGAGAATGAGCTTCTCGAATTAGGTGACGACATGAAATTCAACAGAGAATTATCATTAAATATCCGACCATTTATAATACAAAGTTAAAAACATAATGCGTATAACAAAAGAATAGAAAACGATTGCTGTGAGGAGAGTCTCAAATGAATCTGTGAAGTGTTTTTCATTCGAATAAAGGTCCAAACAAACCCTTTTCTAAAACAAATTGCTCGTCTCAGCGCCACAGCTCAGTCAGTTATAAAGCTGATGGGATGTGGTAAATGTTACACTATTTTAAATTCAGCTATTTGCATTTGGCAACAAAGAATCTATCGGAGAAATAAAATGTGACACAGATGAATCCAGTCGAGTTCAGGATGAGTAAGCCTAGTTGGTTTTTAACCGAAGCGCAAACATGTTTCACGCTGCATGTTGATTTCACATTGACCATGTTCTGTCAAGTCAGCGAAACGCGCAGCCTTGCAAAGTATACTTCCTTCAAATCACACGCATATACACGGGTTTTGACGCATGCGCATTTCGACATATTGCAATACCTCTCCGGGCCTACAGGGGTCAGGTTTTCTCCTGCTACCTTTAATCAATGCTCCCAGGACCAGTGGCGGGCTTCCATGGTGGCACGGGAGGCACCCGCCACCCCTGTAATCTGACTGGCCACCCCATGTGCCCCCCAATGGTCATTGACTTGGGGTAATGTCAATCATTGCGCTAAAGCTCTTTACCGACGCTGCACGTTAAAACGGAAGCATAATCTGTAACCTTGTGACTAGACTGTGTTAAGAACTAATGAAGGCTTTTATTTTGGAAAAAAGACAAAGGAAGTGGCTCCGCGGCTGCACTAATGAACTCGTAACTTCACCAGTCACAGACTTTTTTGCAACGTGATGCTCCTATGTGCACCGAGTTAAGGTAAGAACAGAACTCTACAGGTTCTTTAAGACTGTCTATTTGGGTCTAATTTGATTCAATTTGCATGGGAAACTGTTCTTGTGTGTTTACTTTAGTTAGCTCTCCATCTGGATAAACGTAAACATCTCTCCACTGTTTCAGTAACGTTAACAATTACTAATTGCATACAACGGATGCTAATTGCCAATTAGCATGCGTTGTATGTTTCGTGTTTTGTGACATGAATTAACAGTCAACAACAGAGTATCATATCATTGTTGCCACTGTGATGTTGGTACAGTACAAATAACACGTTGCTATTTATTGTGTTTGTGGACACGTTTTGAATGTACCCAGCAGATTTAATTGGGCCAAGAAAAGCAAGATGAAAACAAACAGTGTGTAACTGTACAATATAAATTGAAGTGATCGCCCATATTGAAGTGGGCGATCAGTGGCAGCTTTCATTTTTGTTACTTTTGGGCGGCCCCCCCCAGATGAATTGTTGTTACCCCCTGTGCCCTCCACCATAAAATTCTCTGGACCCGCCCCTGCCCAGGACACGATTGCCACCTTGTGGTTAAACTAATTACTGCAAGAAATGGAATGCTCATGCGCGACCTGCGTGTACTTTGTACGCGAGGTAACAAAATTCCGCCGGTGCGCGTATAGTACACACGTACTATTCTGATGAAGAAATTTGTACGCTGTCCCTCGCGTACGCGTTAAAAGGGAACTATACTTCACAGTGCACTTAAGTTACACATTAACTTTACTGGAAATCAAACCCACGATCTCTGTGCTGCAAATAAAATTAAATCAACTGAACCATTAAACTAAACTAACGTTCATGCTACAATTGTGATGTGGTCACAGTCATTTTTAACTTTAAATGCCATTCCGACGTTACGATCCCAAAACATTGTGAATCCTGTTGATCACACGGGATGTCGAGTGTGAACGAGGTATGAATTGCTTTTAACGTTTTAACTGAAAAATCTTTGCGTCAAAAGCGTGGTTGTGATGTTTTAAATGCTAGGTCGGCAGCGCGTATAGGTTTGGGAGCGAGAGAGACGCTGAGAAGACTCGACATGAATGGGGTTAAATGGATTGTGCCTGTTCAACTTTTAAAAGGAAAACTTTTTCAAGTTTAAACTTTAGGGAGGAAGAGCCTGAGGGGAGAGAGAGACATCAAATCTATTACACCCTAAGACTCTCTCTCTCTCTCTCTCTCTCTCTCTCTCTCTCTCTCTCTCTCGCTCGCTCGCTCGCACACAATAATCTCTCTAAACAGCAGCAAACAAATGAAAGTGTCATGATGCTGATGACTGATGATTATACACATTCACCTGTCAGTTGTTTAAAAAACTCTCATGACCAATTTTCTCATTCTGTTACACTGACTGAACACAAATGTGGGTTTGTTTACAAATGCGGGTTTGTTTTTAACAGTTTTTAACCCTTCAAACAGAAAACCCACATGAAATACTCAAAACGAGTTTTTGGGGGGGCTGTCAAAGATTAATCGTGATTAATCGCATCCAGAGTAAAAGTTTGTGTTTACATAATATATGTCTGTGTACTGCGCATATTCATTTTGTATTCATAAACACATAAACATACACATATCAAGCGTAGCGTAGCTACATACATATTAAAAATGAATATGCACAGTACACACACGTATATTATGTAAACACAAACTTACATTCTGGAAGCGATTAATGGCGATTAATCGTTTGACAGCCCTTTTTTGCACACGTGAATGTCATGTGGCTTTTCTGATAAAAATCACATTTTCTAAGAATTTACTTGTGAAAATGTGTGTCCATTTCACAGAGTCAGAACATGATGAGTTTGCAGTGCATTGTGGGTGATCACTCTCGTCCTGAAGCACACTTTGGAGAAGCGCTAGACGTGGCGTCTGAAGGTCATGTTCACCTTTCAGAGCACCTCAAACCATCCCGATGATAATGATTGTTGTGTGTGTGTGTGTGTGTGTGTGTGTTGACTCACTCAGTAGACAGAGTCCATCAGTGCAGTTTTGTGAGTGTAGTGTGACTCCATCACAGTCTTTTCCTCCATTCTGAGGGACGGGAGCGTTACACTTTCTGTTCCTCCACTGAGTGCATTCTGTGCCACACGCAGACCATTTACTCCAGTCTGCCCACTCGCCGTCCACTGCAAACACACACAATTATCACACACACAATCAGACATTGATGGATGATGACATCACTCTTTCGCTGCAGAGATGCTTTACAGTTGAGTTAACTTTTGCATCAACCACACTGTTAATAAATCTACTGATTCAAGAAGAACATTGACATTATTGTCTTTCAGAAAGCTGTGACCACTGAGCACATAGAGTTCAACTCAAAGCTGCCAGTTCAGGGGAAGCAGGAGTTCAAAATACGTGTTCAGCGCTTCACGTGAACCTCTGTGTATCACGCGTCATGTCAATACGTGCCTGCTGCAGACGCGTGGAAAGGGTTTATGATAAAAGAGACGCTAGATAGATAATCAAAAGAATCAGGACCACGGTGCTACATAAGTGCAGACATTAAAACACTATAAACCTTTACACAACTAACCTACTGACAGATTTTGACTACACATATACTATATATATATATATATGTGTATATCTGTATGCGTCTCTTTCATCAGTGGAACACAAAAGAAGATATTTTGAGAAATGTCTCCGTGGTTTTGTGTACAATGGAAGTCGATGGGGTTCAGTGTTGTTTGGTTATCGACAGTCTTCAAAATATCTTCTTTTGTGTTCTGCAGAAGAAAGAAAGTCAGGTGCAGCGAAGTACCCGAAACTCAGGTAAAGGGGTCTTGGATGGTCTAAGAAAGAAGTTTTCTGTTGTCAGAATGTGTCTACGCAATACATCACGCTCCTTTCCTTTTAAAAAGTCCCGTTCTCCGAGACGGTGGATTCCTCTGTCGGGTCAAGTGTCACAGACTCTAATGACTCTCATGCACTTAATCTTAGGAATTCTTCACTTGTAAGTCCTACAGCTTATGGAAGGAATTTCTCATTCGGGTACAATCTGCCAAAGTAAATGTGGGGGAAAAGATCTCTGTCTGGTGTAAGAATCGACCGAACGGTACGTTCATGTTCTGTCTAATTTGAACAATGTGTGTCTAAAGTTTTAAATATTAAATCTCGGGAAAAAAGTTCAGTCGTCTCCGACTGATTGTGTGGTTCTGTATAGTTGCACCTGTGCAGACTGAGGTGCAGGCGATTTTTTGGATGGCCTGTCCGTCACACGGCGACCCTCCGTTCAGAGGCGCAGGATTGGTGCAGCTACGAGTCCTTTTCTGCAGGCCCCGCCCACAGCGGCTGTTACACGCCGACCACTCCGTCCACGTCGACCAGCCGCCGTTTACTGTAACAACACACACAAGTACAGCACGCTCTCATCACGACCAGAGACCTCTCTAGTTGTGGGAAAGAGAGTTGAAATCAAATACAAATGACTGTGATTAATCACTTAGTAATTAATAGTTAAGGTAGACAGACTACCATCTCTAGAGAGAGAGAGAGAGAGAGACAGACAGAGAGAGAGTGAGAGACAGAGAGAGAGAGAGAG
>NC_079891.1:35503787-35505339 GCF_024868665.1 Triplophysa rosa | reverse complement strand
GGAGAGAGAGAGAGAGAGAGAGAGAGAGAGAGAGAGAGAGAGAGAGAGAGACATATGCAGTTAGAAGGATGGATGGTGTGTTGCAGCTGTGTTTGGTATCTAACAGCTAATATTCCAGCGGATGGATTCTTTTACCTTCTCACACGTGTACACACACACACACACACAGCTGTGGTAGCTGACCCCATGTGTGTGTGTGTGTGTGTGTGTGTGTGTGTGTGTGAGGGGAGTGTGGTAAGTTAATAGCACCTCTGGGACTGACACAGTTTAAGAGTTTAAAAGCTTCTGTGTCTTTCACCGGAACACTCGGATGGAAACAGCATCACCTCTTCACTCCACTACAGTTAAACACCCCAGCTGTGTGCGTGCGTGTGTGTGTGTGTGTGTGTGTGTGAGGGAGTAGATTAGCTGTAAATCTATTCCTCCCTTTCCTTCTCATTTATATCATTTCAGAGTTATGAGGCCAAACAGTCAAAGAGCAAAGAGTCATTCAAGAACCCACATTCCATCCCAACCTCCTTCCTTTCTCTCTCTCTCTCGCCATTCCCTTAATAATGCACGCGCGTGCCATGGATAAAACATTTTCTCTTGGTGAGTTTCGTGTGATTTTCAATATTTGACGCAAACATTAGATCATTAAGTGTTTACATGCTTTATTTTGTCCTCCTGATCGGATCGTTTTCGGTCTACACCACCCAGTGTTGAGTGTAACTAGTTACTAAGTAATTAGTTACTGTAATTTAATTACTTTCCCTTGAAAAATTAAAGTAAGGGATTACTCTTATTTTTTCTGTAATTTAATTAGTTACTTCTGATGTAATTAAACTAAATACTGTGTGTAATATGTGTGTGTGAATTGACATCAAAATTCATAGTCTAACTTTAAAATCCGTGCTTTAATGTATAATTCTCACATTTGTAATACTTTTGTCAGTTAATAATTCTACTTTATGTAGTTTTATATGATTTATTTGAATGAATTAAGAGTCGTTTCATGTCTATCCTTGAATCACTGAACTTATCAAGGTTGATATTATAGGATATAGAAAGTCATTAGTAATAAGTAATAAAGTACTTTTTGGAGAGAGTAGTTCGTACAGTAATCTAACTACACTATTGAATATGTAATTAGTAACTAGTAATTAATTACTTTGTCAGAGTAACTTACCCAACACTGCACCACCCCATTCAATCCCATCAAAACTTCAACCGTATCGACCTCAATCTGATTGATTAAGGTGTTTACATGAAGGCTTTTCAGTCCGATTGAGCCATTAATCCGATTACAAGTGGATTATTTGGTTGCATGTAAACCAGTGTTAATTTTGACAGCAAATTTTGATTTAGTTTTAGTCATAGTCTTTTGACGAAAATGCAATTTAGTCTTAGTCACATTTTAGTCAACCCCATCATTTTAGTTTTAGTCTAGTTTTAGTCGACGAAATATGAAAAACATTTTAGTCGAATAAATATACATTATATTTAGTCTACTAAAATCTAAATGGTTTAAATCATTTACTTGGTGTAATTAAATGTTCCATACAAAGATTCA
>NC_079891.1:35490598-35499326 GCF_024868665.1 Triplophysa rosa | reverse complement strand
CACGCACGCACGCACGCACGCACGCACGCACACACACACACACACACACACACGCACACAGTGTTGCTTTGATCACAGGAGATTAACAACAAAACAGGGCGGCAAACACCAAAGCACCCAAAAACCCAGCGGCAGTACAGTCGCTCGTCTCTTTTATGATCACAGCATCCCATCATGACATCCACACACTGATGTGGGAGAGAGAGGTCAAACTGGTCACAAAACATATGAAGAGTTTGGTTCCAAAATGAGATTTTTTCTTTTTTTTATTATTGTGCATTCCAATTAATTTCAATCAAACTGCAGTTGGTTTGTTTTGATTTAAGCCGTAATAACTAAACAAATACAGCTAACTAACACAATAAAACACATTAAAAACATGGTAACATCATAAAAAACTCCTAAAAAAATCTTTTGATCTCAATTTGGAACCAAACTCTTACAAGTCACATTCTACCCTATAATCACAGAAAAAAACAGTGTGGTATACTTTAGTATTTACCATAGTAAACTAAAGTAAACTGTAGTACATTATGATAATTACTACACTTTGTTAATGTATACTGCACTGTATTTTGTAGTATTGACTAGTTGATAAACTGTAGTATCTAAGACTTTTACTACAGTAAACACTAAAGAAGACTAAAATAATACACTATAGAATACAGTACTTGGCATGTGGGCAAACTCAATAGAAAAAAAAAAAATTTTTTGTAAAATGACGCCCATAAAAATCTGTGAATTACACATCCAGTTAATTTAATAAATAAAAATAGTTTAGTTTTGACTTTTGCTGTCATTTTCTCCTTGCATTGACTATAATACAGAAATGAAATTTTTCAATGGTCTCCATATATTAAATTGAGAACAATTTTTGAATGAATAAATATTCATATATATCATGTTTTATGAATGTAAAATGTGATTTGACTAAAAACAGGCTTCATATATTAATAAGTGGGAAAATATAATATTGCTGACATCTTTCACAAGATTCATGCATTAAAACGCAAAGCTGACATTCTATTTGTGACTCATGTTAACAGAGAATCCTTCGTGATTCAGACAGCACAGAGAATCTCCGCCGGTTACAGATTCACTTTCGCAGCATCGTGACTGCATCACAGCTTTAAGAGCATTTACAGAAGAAAATCATCAGAACTTCAGACTGCTTCAGTGGAGTTCACAAACAAATGTCACGCTTCAGGAATCTAGGTCAGGAGACATGCTCTTCACATTCAAAAACACCATTTCAGGTTTGAATGGTTTTGAGTGGCGAGCTTCGTTTTGACCCGGAAATATGTGGAGGGACTTGGGTGAGACGTTATGGATTTGTGTTTAGAGTTCAGAGAAAAGGAGCCATAATTTCAAGAAATGTGTTTAAGCAATCGAGAAAAACTGTAATACAGACGTCTGTGTGACACTGAGCTGAATGAGACTGTCAGACACTTACACTGGGTTCACACCAAACGCCAATTTCACCAGTTCACACTTACATAATGAATAGTAAGGGTTGTGCGTATTTGGCGTGCTGTCCGAAGGGAGGGTTCTGAGCCCGGGATTCAGCCCCGAGTCCAGACCTCTGCCCCGAGCCCTCCCGGTTTAAGGAGTAAGAAGTGAGATGTGCGGTGAACGGGGTGGTGGAGGGATGCTAGAAAGCTGTCGAAGATCAGAGCTAATTGATGTGGATTTATACCCCTTGGTGTGCTCCTCCCATGTAATTAGGTTGATTACCTGACGTGTTCCTCCCAAACTTTGTTTATGAAACGTCATTCATAAACATCATTTACTCGTTTTGCGCGAGTAAATTACATACAAAGTCAATGCAAAGACGCGTATAGACGCAAACTCGAATCGGGTGTCGATCTAGTCTTCCGCAAAGGTTGAAAATATTTGTCAGATCGCGTCACTCACGCGAAAATAACAAACTTTTCCCGTGAGTACTGAAGAGCGTGGAACGCGATTTTTCACGTTTGGTGTGAACCCAGCATTACAGCACATCTTGTATACTTTCATTAGTGAGGTGAGACTCAAACTGATAAAGTGACAAAAACATCTGTGTAGCGAGGAAGGCGGGACGAGAGCCGTGGGGCAGGAAGGCGGGGCCGGTGGCGTGAGTGATAATGAGTATCAGCTGTACGCGCACCGGTCCCGCATGCCTCACGGGGTGCTAGGGAGCATAAGAGGACGAGCGACGGGACTGCCGATGAGAGAGGACCGGGCCCGGAAATGTTAAGTTTTATTTATGTTTGTGTGGCCGGCAGTCGACCGTGAGGTGGCTGCCGGCCTTTAACTTCCGTGTTTTTGTTTGTTTATTTTTGATTAAAGATTATTGTTTAAATGTTCGCCGGTTCCCGCCTCCTTCCTTCCCTTCTATTGAACTTTGTTACAATCTGGTTTTAAAATAATACATATTTAAAGAAAACAAAACATGCTGCCGCTTCTCTATTTGCAATTTATTTGTCGTACATAGAATTTAAAATTGGAATTAGTACCTACTGTACGTCCTATGTAGTACCTATGAGTGCAGGAGCTCATTGATGCTACGCTGTAAATAATAAAATGATAATATGTAAAAATAATAAAAATAAAGGATAAAGTGTTTTTATGTAAGGTTGAGTTGTATTACGATGATGTTGTTTTATGACTAAAAGTCAAATCATGCGTGTGCATCAGGGGATTGTCATTACACCTACAGGTATTCATCTGTTAGATGCTTTTATCCAACTGAGAAAGCATTTGACGTTTGTCGAAATGTTTGTGCACACGCTTATCTACACACTTTGTCCATGACAAAAACAGCACATACTTTTCTTGCATAGTATAAGTAAGTGAACTGTGAGTCAGTCTGAGTTTTGTGTCTAGTGAAATATGAGTTCTAGTGAAAGCTCGTATCAAATCACAATCCAAGGCCTTGATGTCAACCAAAGGCTATTTGTTATTTAAAAGAGACAAGCCTCAATTCTGCGAAAATCTGCAGAGATTTCCGAGGAGTTTTATGGCTATGAGTCATCGCTCCAATCAACAGTCATTTCCCTAAAAAAGATCCAGACACACCGTGTAGCACTTTATCACAGCGAGACCTGATGTTATGAGCAATATGAAATACAAAAGAGCTAACACCACCTCCCAGCCAGTGTTTGGTGAGTTACTCTAAAAAGTAATTAATTACTAGTTACTAATGACATATTCAATAGTGTAATTAGATTACTGTACAAATTACTCTCACCAAAAAGTATTTAATTACTTATTACTAATTACTTTCTATATCCTACATCAACCTTGATTAGTTCAGTGATTCAAGGATAGACATGAAAGGGCTCTTTAATTCATTCAAATAAATCATATAAAACTACATAAAGTAGAATTATTAACTGACCAAAGTATTACAAATGTGAGAATTATACATTAAAGCACGGATTTTAAAGTTAGACTTTGAATTTTGATGTCAATTCCACTATTGCACACACATAGTTTAATTACATCAGAAGTAACTGTACTTAAATTACAGGAAAAATAAGAGTAATCCCTTACTTTACGTTTTCAAGGTAAAATGAATTAAATTACATTAACTAATTACTTGGTAATAATAATAATAATAATAATCCTTCGGATGAGACGTTAAACCGAGGTCCTGACTATCTGTGGTCATTAAAAATCCCAGGATGTCCTTCGATTAAGAGTAGGGGTGTAATCCCGGTATCCTGGCCAAACTTGCCCATTCGCCTCTAAACGTCATGGCCTCCTAATCATCCCCATGTATACCAATTGGCTTGGTGAAAAAAAAACTGTCTCTTCTCCACCAATAAGATGGTGTGTGGTGGGCGTTCTGGCGCAATATGGCTGCCGTCGCATCATACAGGTGGATGCTGCACATTGGTGGTGGTTGAGGAGATTCCCCCCCTTTCCATGTAAAACCGCATTGAGTGCACAGGCAGAAAAGCGCTATATAAATGTAATGAATTATTATTAAATTACAGTAACTAATTACTTAGTAACTAGTTACACCCAACACTGCTCCCAGCCAGATTACTTTACCATGAACAGACCAGAAAATACAGATTAAAACACAAGAGTTCATTTTGATAAGTGAAAGAATGAGCTTTAGAAAAAAACGTCCACTTCAGGAGTTAAGGTCCAAAAACAGTAATTACAAAGAAAACTATATAACAAATATCAACTATAAAAAAAAAGTGTAACAAAAATACTAGGGATGCACCGATATGTAAATTTTGGCTGATAACCGATAATGGAGGGCGTCTTCCACGACCTTCGTGAAGACTCTTGGAGACAGACCGAAGGGGAGGACCCTGTACTGATATGCCCGCCACTCGAAACCAAACCACAGGAACGGTCGATGATGAGGGAGAATCGAGACATGAAAGTACGCGTCCTTCAGGTCGATCGCCATGAACCTGACAGACAACAGGATGCGCTTCTGCGTGAGCATCCTGAACGGCAGCTTGTGTAGGTGCCTGTTCAGGGTACGCAGATCTAGAATGGGGCGCAACCCCCCGCCTTTCTTGGGGACGATGAAGTACGGGCTGTAAAACCCACAGAACATCTCAGCTGGAGGGACGGGCTCAATCGCTTCCTTCGCCAGAAGGGTGGCGACCTTGGCCCAAAGCACGGGAGCATCCTTGCCTCGCACGGAGGTGGAGAGGATGCCCCGAAACTCGTAACTAAATTTTTTATCAAATGTATTTCATCAAAGTTGTTCCCTAGTAAACAAAATACAAAACGCTGTAAAAGCAAGAAAAACAAGTCCTCACCATAGACGATGACGGTAGCTGTGGTGCTGCGTCTCTTCGCAACTATGTTTTTAGCGACACATGTGTAGTTGGCCGTGTCAGAAAGCCTCGCCTGTTTGATGATCAGATTGTGATCGATAGTGATGTAGAAGTTCCGATCATCTGCTGGATCAATCATCTCCTCATTCTTCAGCCATTCCACCTGCACACACATGAGAAAACATACAGAGTACATGTAATAAACGTCTGCACCTGCCGGGCATCTTGAGGACGTCTGCATATCTTCAAACAACTGGCTCATCTACGCACACTCATCCGGCCGGGGAGTTTGAAATCATCAAACAATTGAAATTCTTTTCCAAGTGAACTCCTCAGGGCAACATTGACTTCAGCAATTTTGTAGCGTAGATTTTAAGACAACCACGTGGGGACATTAAAAGCAAATAGCGGAAGAGATCGGTGAGGATATTTAGGGGTGTAATGTTCGGTCAGATAAAACAGCCACAGCTCATATCATGAGAAATAAAAAGGCGGGTTTATCTTGAAGAACAGCTTGAGAACATCATTTCTTCATCACAGCCGATAAAAAGTAAACAGTTCAGAATAACACATTCTTCATTCGCTGTTGTGAGATGTCATGAGGAATTAATGCTATTACTTGTAATTGCTATGGAATGACGCTTCTCTCTTTTCTCATTTGCAGTCGCCACCGTTTTAATTACAATACCGTTTTATTGAAGTGTTTTCAAGGAAAACGTCAGATAAAAGATGCTTTGCAATTCCAGCGCGCATCACAATAACTTCCATTCCATTATTACCAGACGATTAAGTGAAAATCACTCTGTTTACAGAAATCTTCATTTCATCTGATGGGATGTTCGGTGAAGCCTGTCTGAACCATCAGCGGTATCCAAACACAGCTCAGGGTCATGTGTGGTGACACCGGTGACATGTAGTCGCTCGTGGATCCGACCTTAACTTTATAAAGTACGCATCTCTTCAGAAGAAGGACAAGTTTAATGGCTTTCAAACACACACCCCTAAAACACACGCAAGCCTCATTTGGGTGATTCTCACGAAACCGCTGAAACATCATGGCAGTAAAGATTTCAATGATAACACATACAATTCGGTAACACGAAAAATGATCACAATAAAGATAATCGTATTCTCTACCTTGGACAAAACATCATTTTGACAAAGGAATGAATCATTTCTGTATTTTATTGCTTTTTCTGCTGAAGTTCTCATAACCGTATCGCTTCCCGATTTGTGCATTATATGGTGTAAAATTAAAATATCTGATGTTCTACTAGGCGTTCTCAAATGACAAAAAAAAGGTTTCCAGAATATTCATGTATAATGAAAATGAAGAAATAGTGGAAGAAAGAAGTGTCCTCCGTAACGTTTTTAATATTCTATTAAAATATCCTTCATTCATGTCTTATTACGTATGATTAATACAAACTTGCTTAGGCATCATGGCTTCTCTTGTTTTTAGCAAAACAGGCTATGAGATTGACGGTCTTAAATGGTTACGGTATTGAGAATTTGAGTTTTTATTTTATTTTATTCATTTTTATTTATTAAACTGTCAGTAAAAGTTTTGAAATGAATGCCTTCAAACATGTCATATCTTGTTTTAAATTAATTTAAAGGGAATTTGTTGATACAAGTGTTTTTAAGAAAATCATGTTTGACAAGAATACAGGTCAAAACTCAAGACTCAAGTCACAATTCTTTTCGGTGGTGTTTTTATAATATTGTTGTTTAAAAGCATCTATTCTATTCAGTAATATACACTTTTCACTTCATCTTGCAATAAAAAAGACTAAAAACAAACAGTTATCTGTGAATGCTAGTTTAGAATTTCAGCGAAATGTGATTTCTTAAAGCGGCAACGAGTAACTTTTTGACCTTAAAATAATGTCTCTAAAATTATTTTAGTGGTAGGACAACTGGATGAATTTTACTGCCGTTGCTACCTGAACAGCCTCCTATCGGCTGAAATTGCACTTGTAACTTTGGTGTTCGGGCCGGTACAAGCCCCGCCTATCCCCTGCTTTACGGCATACGTCACGTTTTACTCGTAGCCTGGGAGAAGTTGGCCAACAGCAGAGCTAACAGTAAGACGAAACTATCCAAAACATCACCATGGCAGAGCCAGGCAAAAAACCAAAGAGGGTTTTGTCGGAGGAAGCAAAGAAAAGAAAGCGAGAGAGTGATCGGACATGAGGCCGGTCACGAATCAATATCGGACGGGCTTACACTTGGTGGCGCGAGCAGCAAGAGGCAACTGGTTGCAAAACGGATGGAGACCTAGCGGTTTGGCTCCTGGATTTGTAAGTGTTATTTGTAAATTTTTTGTTACTGTCCTGTACTTTTGAACGTATTTGTTATTAGTCTGTGTCATTGGCGCAACACCGGTTCGCACTTTACAAGCGTAAGGTAGCTGAGAGATGATATATGGTTGCCGGTGTCGATAGCTAGAATGTTGTCATGTCTCGTCATGAATGTGTGTAGTGCTTGTAAATAAAGACTAAACAACCACACTAAACTTGTTGTGGTAAAAAGTAGCAGATTATTTTGTTCAGACCAGTAAACCACGTGAATGTTGAACAGTGCAGTTGTTGATTAGGCTAATGTTGTCTTTATATATATGTACATGCTATGCGCTGTTTTCATACCGAGTTGACTGTAGTTATTACATATATTACACAAAACACAACGCCTGGTCGCGATTGTGTTTAGTGACTTCCGATATAATAACAAAAGAAAAGTACTATAGGTTACAAAACACATTCAAGTCCATGCGTTGTATTTCGGGTCAATACAAATGTTCCATGTAGCTAGCACGCTCTGTGCTAACTTCTAACAATCAGCTGCTACCCCCGAGTCTACTTTGAGGTTGTAGTATAGAAGAACGTATGGTAACACGGACTACTTTACCAGATCGGTGGACATAGTTTGAACGACGTATCTGGGTCCGTCGGCTTAGTAAACAAACTCACGTGTATTGAGCTGCCAGCGGGAAATCTTTGCGACAGTTTTTACGACACTGCATACAGACAATTCCGCTAAACAACCACGTGGGGCAACAGTGAGCAAAAGTTACTCGTTGCCGCTTTAAAGGAAACATTTGGCTCTCACCTTCTGTTGCTTGCCTTCACATCAGAATTGATCTTATGATGCTTAAAATAGTGTCATGAAGGGCTGCCGATGGCCGTGGGCTTTCACCGCTATAGCCCTCAATATTTCCTCTCCGTCCCCGAACCTGATTCCTTGAAACTCACTTTAATGAGACGGCGGCGATGAGAGAGAAAGACGTCTGATGTGAGATCATATCAGAGATACACACCACGTGACCATATGGATTCTCATTTCAGAGAAAAGAGCTGAGCCAGGAAAACCGAAGCACAGGTCAATTATTCAAGAAAACGTGAGCGCAGAAAATACAAACACAATGAACTCGACTCGTTAGAGAAATTAATTACACACGGCCTACTTCTGTCCTGCTGTGTTGATCATAAAAAGAAACCTTTCCATTATTCAAGTCAACCCACTTATTTCTTCACTCAACCATTCAGTCTTTCAACAATGTGCTTTGTTGAGACGTCAAAACCCTGAGTTTCTTTCTTTCTTCTGCAGAACACAAAAGTAGATATTTTGAAGAATATCTTCTGTTGTGTTCCACTGAAGAGAGACTCAGTAATCGCATACAGATTAATAACCACATGAGAGAGAATAAATGATGAGAGAATTTGGGCTGAACTGGCCCTTTAAATGTAAACAGAGGTAAATATTTCTCCACACACACATACAGAAACACATATGAGCAGTGAATGTGTTGATATCTATCAGAGGTGTATGATATCACGTGTCAGTGTGTGTTAGTGTGTGTGTGTTTGTGCGTGTAAAATCATTGTGTGTGTGTGAGATATCACGTGTGTGTGTTTGAGATATCACGTGTGAGCATG
>NC_079891.1:35474457-35483202 GCF_024868665.1 Triplophysa rosa | reverse complement strand
AAAAGCTAATAAATTGTACAGAACAATATTTTTTACAAATCTAAAAATGCAAAAAGTGTTCTATGATCTTTAGGTTTAGGGTTAGGGTTAGGGATAGGGGATAGAATATACAGTTTGTACAGTATAAAAACATTACGCCTATGGACTGTCCCCACGGAGATAGTCAACCAATGTGTGTGTGTGTGTGTGTGTGTGTGTGTGTGATATGACGTGTGAAGGGAACAGGGTAAAAATATCAACCTCTCATTGGCTCAGCAGGGGGCGAATTCAACCAATCAGCTGCCCACGTTTTCCAGCTGTGAGAAACGTGGCACACACACCACTCTTCACACTCACACACACACACCCTTAATTCCGCAGTCAAACTAGACTTTGAGCATCCGAAATTCATTTGGACGGTGCTGCAAAAATGGGCGTGAGCGATTCCTTTATCTTTTACATTTTACAAAATGTTGTGACGTTTTGATCTTCCATTGGTCTCACGCATTCACGTGACGCGAATTCGCAGGTCAGATATCACCAAACTTGAACTTCGCTACGCAGCGAAATGTGAAATATCTTCGGACGGGCTTGCGTTTCCGATCTGTCGCATTCGCATGTGTATGAATGGAAGTCAATGGAACGAAAAGTCAAGTGCTTTACGCATTTGATCATGTAACGTGTAACACAAACCACAGCCGGCATGCATGTGAGCATTTTCACTACATTTTAAATGACTATAAGAAATCACAGTGTTATTTATGACACTTTTATAGAAAAATGTTACTTTAATACATTATAAAGAATATATCATGTATGAATTATGTGGTTTTTAACACTTGAGTATATTGAAAATCTAGTACAGTTTGACCTTTATGTTCTGACGTTCTTACTAACTGTATGCACTTTTTTTTCTTGAGTAAAAGTAAAAAGTACTAGATTTAAAAACCCGTCATTCATACAACGTATGATATATGTTTTATAACGCAGTGAAGTACATTTTTTCCAAGGTAAAAAACTTGAAAATGTATTTGAGATTAAAATCCTTAAAGGGACAGTTCACCCAAAAATGAAAAAGATGTCATGATTTAATCTCTCTCAATTTGTTCCAAACCTGTACACATTTCTTTGTTCTGCTGAACACAAAGGAAGATATTTGGAAAAATGTCAGTAACCAAACAGATCTCATCCCCCATTTACTGTCATAGTAGGTAAAATAAATACAATGGGAGTCAATGGGAGATGAAATCTGTTTGGCTACTGGCATTCTTCCAAATATCTTCCTTTGTGATTAAATCATGACAGATTTTTCATTTCTGGCTGAACTGTCCCTTTAAGCACTTTCCATCACTGTTAGCAACCATATCAACAGCCTTCAACTCGAAGTGGATGTACATTTCATGATTTTCATTCTCAAGACGAAGCAGTGGTCACAAAGAAAGGTGTGTAAATGTGTTTCTCTTTCCTCGGGTTGGAGCTTGACCGACGGTGGGACTTTATCTCTGTGAAGCTCAGGTTCCCATTTCTCTCGGTGGGGATTGGTCTGTGGATGAAGATGAAAGAATCTGCTCACACGCTCGTGATGCTGTTTACCGGCACAACACAGCTCACGTGCCCGCCGGGCGAACTCACAAACACATCACCGCTGAAAAACCAACCTTTCTGAAATATTTATAATTGCTTTCTGTGGTGCCACAACATACGTGTTTATTTATGTGAACTATTTTGAGAAATAAACGCTTTTTGCCATCGAGGAGATTTTGGTGTTGAGGGGAAAACTTTGAGAAACTGTGTAATTGCAAATGTGCGTGTGAGAAGGTTTAAAGAGCGTTAAAAGGCATCCTTAGAAAGTAATGAGAGACGTTACTGTCGTTTAATGAGTCTAAGATGTTAAGGTTCCTAGTCACATGTTAACATATACGGAACACAATCGAAATATTGTTTTAATATCTAGAGTTGTTCCTCACAGATCTCCAGGTGCGCGGCTCCACCAATAACAGACAATTTCAACCACTTCTAAACCTCTTTAAACCCACACATTTGCACAAAGAAAACCTGCGTCTTTTTATGAGCTTTGGCTCTGCGGATTGCACACGGTTCCGTCGCAATCGAAGAACGCCGGGTTTAATGGATCTGCATGAATCCGAGTCTGAGACGGGTAGTGAAGTACTCGACATCGGTGTGAAGTGTTCTGTGCTGAATTATACGGAGCGTGCCGTCATCACACCCCCCGCTGAGCTCATCTCACACACCTGAACTACAATCCACGTTCAGAACGTCTCCATGTAAAGAAATCACCTGCTTAGAATAACCAAGAAAAATCACTCTCGATTATTTCTCCTAGACATGAGATGAAGAGTCATGAGAGTTTGAGATGTCAACAGCGTGTCAAACTGAGCTCAGATTTGTCTCGTCTGCACTCAAAAGTCAGTATTATTGCAGATCACGGTCTCGTTTGTTTTTTCATTTCTTCGAAACAATGTTGAGATGTTCTCCGTCTCTCGATCTTATTCCTGGAGATCTCGAGAATAGATCAAGGCCTAATAAAACACAACACAAGCAGTTCATCGCAGTGTTACGGGTGTGTTGAAACGCTCAGGTCTATACATGCGCAGCTCCACACAGTCAACACGAGCGGCTCTCCTGCAGATGTCAATATTCAGACTGTATTTCAGCATCTAATAATACTCCAGTTGTGAAGGATATGAAGGAAGGCCCGGCCGGCGCTGTTATTACCGCAACTGGAATTTACTCTCACCTTTGGTCTTCAAAGAAACGCAGCAGAGGACACACAAACACACACACACACACACACCCACACATAGAGATTGTGTTATGCATGTAGCGTGAAAGCTCAGCTGATGCAAGAAAATACATTTGATTTTTTGTTTGAGGTGTGTGCGCAGGCAATATTTGGCGTGTGCATGTACAAATAAAACAATGTATGAAAGAATAAATACATATGAAGATATACAACATCCCCAGCCTACCCACCTGAAAAAATACTATAGTATACAGTAATATTTACCATAGTAAACTGCAGTGACATTTTTAGATACTAAAGTGTTTTAAAACCTTTTTAAAAGATAAATGTTCTACTACATACTACAGTTTTTCCATTTACAACAGTTAATATGGAATACAAGAGTATACTATGGTTTACTATAGTAAATGCTATAATGTGGTAAAATATAAATGTAAATGTACAGTATTCTAGTCTGATATTCTAGTGCTTCTGTGTCCAGACGGAGGCTAACAGTAAAAACATCTATTTATCAATAACATATTCATATTGTTCATATTCATATAATTGATCAATGTGTACATTAATTATCCTCTGCGTATACCTATTTGAAGTAAATTAGACAGGAAAGGCATTGAATGAATGTTTTTTAGTTAATGGCTACAAATCCATTTCTCATTATCTGTATAATTTCAGTTTGCTATATTTTTAAAGTGGATTTTTTTAAATGAATTGATGACGTGTTACAAAGGTGAAGGAATAGTTTTAAGCTTGTTAAGATTATTGGATTGTGGGTAATTTACAGTAGCACTCACTAGTGAACATTGGTTGTACACTATAAATCAGATTGCATTATGGGTATAAAAGAGTCTGCTGTATATTGTTCACTAAGAGCTGACACAACACATATGTGCACTATATAGGGCAGTGGTTCTCAAACTTTTTTGTTGTAAGGCCCCTTTGTGTAGTGTGCATTATTGCTTTGCGGCCCCCCCCCAAATAAAGACTTGTAATCTTAAACTTAAAATTTTAATTAAACCAAGAATATAATCAGTTAAACAATGCTAAAACATCAATTCTTTTGGTTGGTGGCGTTGTTTTTCTGATGTTTGATTGCACAAAATTTATGATAAATATCTATATTTCTAAAATGCCACAAAATCTGTGGCCCCCCTGGAACCATCTCGGGGCCTCCGAGGAGGCCACGGTCCCCAGTTTGAGAACCACTGATATAGGGAACAGGGATTCCACATATAAAAAGTCTCAGATGGTGCAAAAAGCAAATCTTTTTGGGTTTAATTTGAATCTTTATTTTTAAGAACGAACTGTTTGTTATGATCCCCAGGAGTTAAAAGAATATCCCGTTCGGAAATAAAAAAAATGACATTATTTTCTCTCCCTCAATGGCACTGTAAAATGTCTATAAAGCAGTCCATATAACTCTACACTCTTCTGAAATCACGGACTGTAAATAAATTCAATATTCACTGACAGTTGATAAACACAGACTAAATCACAATTTTCTTGTATAAAAAGAACACCTTGAACATTCAGCGCAGTGTGGGAGTTTTAGCGGCCACTAGCGGTGAGTTTGAGAACTGCAACCAATCTCTCAGTCCTCCTCTCACCCCTCCCTTTCGAAGCACGGCGGTGGCCGCCACAGCACAAAAAGATTTTTTCCACACTTTCAAGGAAAAAACGCTACTTTTCTCGGAGGTTATGCCCATGTGTGCCCAACAGTTTTCATTTACATGGCTAAAGTTGGATTAGCATACCGGTCCAGCAGGCAACTTCGGCGTCGCTTTTTAAAACATTTGTCTTTCATCAGCGCCTTCCATCTGGGAATAGCTACACCGATGTTTAACCTGGATTTCTGCCGGTGTCTGTCCCTACTTTGTCTGGCAGCATCACGGTAGCGCTTCTTTGCCGATGGAGATTCGCGCTCTGTCGGCTCTTGTGCACAATATGCATGGTCCTCCATTTGATCAAAACTCTAACAAAGTCTGATCTACGCTTTGAATAAGCCAGACGGCGACAACTACTACTTAGTAAGTTATTCCTTCTCCTCCTCCTCCTACTACTACTTCTTCTTGTGCATCTTCAACTTAATGATGATGCGAGCTGCCTCTAAAAAAACACGTGAAGAAGAACAACATATATACAAACGCGCTTTGTAGAGCTGTTTGTCTGTTTATGGCTACTGTACGAAACATGGCGGCACAACATGGAAAATTCCATGTATGGCCCGCTCTGTATTCAAATCTAAATAGCTTATTCTAAAGTAATACAAACATCATGGTTCATTACGTAAGGTCCTCATACACCTCTGAAGACATAGTTTTGTATATTACATTGCATTTCTCTCAATAGATCCTCCTAAAAATCCCACACGGGACCTTTAATTTTTTTTTTTCTGACATTCAGGTGAATAAATGTTGGCAGAATTTCTGTTGAGCTGTTCCTTTAAGAGTGAAAACATAAATTAGCTGGTTTATGAAACACGGAGTGTTGAAATGAATCGTCAGATCTGATTCGTTCCATGTTTGACCTGATATCTCCTTAATATTGCTCGTGATTCATTGATTTGAATGATCTGAGAACAATCACACCAATCCACATTCTGCTGGTTTTCAGTAGCTACAGAGAGAAAGTGTGAGAGATGGCAAATATAGAATGGGTTTGTGTTTCTCTTATGTATTTCTGATCAAACGCAGCAGATGGCAGCCACCTACAGCGATGTGCGTGTGTGTGACACAGATATGCTGTGAAGACACTTATTCCCACAGAAAGATCTCAACTTCTGTAAAAACAGACACAGCTAACCTCCTTCAAAATGTTTATTCCTCCTAAACCACACCACACACTTCTAATGTCACACAACAAATTGATATCAATAGATGATTGTTTCTGTAATGATACTACGGTAGAAGAAAACACAACTATGACACTTTAGGCCGTGTTCACATTTGATTTCTTTTTCAAAGCTGCTAGCTTCTGTTTTACATTATAATCCTGTGGAGTAAACCGTGTTTTCAAAAAACATCCTGAGCGCTTTTTCTGCAGCTCAGAGCGTCATTTGAGGTTGAAAAAATTTCAATTTTTCTGAAAAACACGCCCTACGTCAAACTCCTTTTTCACAGCTAACCAATGACAGAGACCTGTCGTTTCCATAACAACATGCGATGAACGTGAGTGGTCGAGAAGGCACAAGCTCGTGACAACCGAAAGCATAGTTTTGTATAAATGTAAGTTTAACTTTCACTTTCAACAACTTCTGATTGCATTTCTAGCGAGACATTAGTATTGTAGTTTTTAAATATGTGTTTAGTTATTGCGAAGACACTCTGTTTCGCTTCCCATCTGTTTCTCTGGGCTGCCTTCTTGCACAGACGCTGCCTCCGAAGTCATGGCGTTCGGCTGCTATTTGTAACCAAAAAAGTTACTAAAAAGCGCCTTTGTCAACTTTTTCTTGTCAAAAATGAAGTCAAGTGTGAACACGGCCTAAGCCTGTCTCTAAATAAATTAATGATCATTAAATAACCGTGAAACCAGCTGAAGAGAAATTTACTTTACTTTTCAAAACAATTCAACTTGAAGCAACAGTTCACTTAAAATTATATTTTTTCATCATTTATTCACTCTCAAACCTGTGTGCGTGCGACTCTTTCTTCAGTGGAACACAAAAGAAGATATTTTGAAAAATGTCTCAGAGGTTTTTCTGTTCATATAATGGAAGTCAATGGGGTTCAGTGTTGTTTGATCATCAAATAACTAGTTGCCGTATACGCATCTGTTTCTATGTCCCTATTGGAGCGGTGTGAGCCGGTCTGTGTTGCCAAGTCTGCGGTGTTCCTGTGGAACTGGGTAACTTTGTAACTGTTGCTCCGGTTTGTTTTCTCCACGGGTTAATATTGTAAGGATTTTGTTATATAGCTGTCATTTTATTTATGAATGTTAAGTTCTGTTTTTTGGACTAGGGACGTTAAGCTCGTGATGAAGGTGTTTCACAGATCTGGCAACCCTGCCATGTCAGTCCGTTAACACACAAGTATATGATTATGAAAACATATTTGTTGTTGTGTAAACTCAAACATTAAATTTGCCACACGAACACATGACAACAACGAAAGGGGATCCAGTTTTTCGGGAATTAAAATGCACAGCCGTGGCCGCGCAGTGTTGTGGCATTCTAGCGAACTGTGACGTCTACGTGTCTTATTTATATCGATGTTATCACCATTCTTCAAAATATCTTCTTTTGTGTTCTGCAGAAGAAAGAAACTCATACAGGTTTGAAACGACGCGAGGACGGTTAAACGATTTTTGGGTAAACTATACCTTTAAATACAACCTAAAAATGAAATAAATGTAAATCACATCAACAATATTGATCATATTTGTGGACAAAAAATGCAAACGGATGGAATTCTGTGCAAGCTTGGCCTGGACAATTTACCGACACAAGACTGTCTACAGAATACACAGTAAACTTAAAAAAGTCCACAAGTTACACTTGATTTAAACAGGTCACCTCCCGTAAAGCTTTCAGATGTGTTTGTGTAAGACTGTATATTGTAAAACAGCGGGCATGTGTTTAGTAAGTTTCATCTTAACCTGATGTGTATTCAGTGGATGCTGATGCTGATGTAGTTGGGGTTGTTTTGACTCTCTCTGGTGTTAAGCCAAGCTCATATATATACCCGTCCTCATACTCGCTGTGTAAACGGGTCACATCATAAATTCTTGTCCCTGAGGTCCACTTTTAATGTTACTCTAACTTTTGTGTGCCAAAAAGCAGTCATAATTTAGTTTTATAGGATTGTTTTCCACCCTCTCTTTGGACTTTGTTTGCATTTAACTCGTTGTTTTCAATGTTACGGAAAAAAATATCTCGGTATACTTTCTGTCGATTGCCTCATTTTGACAGGACACATTTATAAACATGTGTCCGGCTCATCTGTAAGTGAGCAGTCGTGTGTTCATCAAAACACAAAAACAATCAAATATCCCAAAACTAGACGCATGTGCATCACTACATGTTCACCGGTGATTACACATACACCTGCAAAAGAGCTTCACAAACACACCGAGCGAGACAGAAGTCTGTACGTCTGCTGTGTGTGTGTTTCCACAATCATCTGTGTCAGGACATTATTAGTGTAATGGTTCTCTCTCACACACACACACTGACATGCATATAACATTACAAACACAAAACAGCACAACACACACACAAACAAACAAAGACGTGTGCTGCATGTGCCCGCTGTTGACTGCCTGGCATCAGAACTCTCATTAACATAACTGGCACAACTGATGTTGTTAATTAAGTCTGTGAAACGACCACTTGACAGGCGGGACAAAACACGCGCACACACACACGTGGGCATATACCCCAACCACACAAAAACAAAATGAAGGGACCATTTCAAAAGTATTTTCTTTTTTTTCTGATAAGAATGCGTTTTGGTAAAATGATCATTTTTGTTTATTTCTGTGAACTTCTGACAACATTTCTCCCAAATTTCATATAAAAAGGAACTGTATAATAAGAAATAAGAAAACGAACTGGAGAAAACAACAGAAAAGATGATCTGCGTTTTTAAAACTGAAACATCGCACAAAAACAAGTTCATATTTTAGTTTTAAACAACACAAAACTAATGCTTGTACATGTATTAGAAAAAGTAAAAAAATAATGTTTTACAAAATAACCCTGATTCTTTAATCTGAGTTTATTATCTTTCATATCGCTGTTAACTGTCACTCTTGAGGTTTGCTTTTGTTGGAATTCAACAAACACTGCAATATATGACTGATATATGAAACACTGCAATATATGACCCAAAAATGAAAATTCTGTCATCATTTACTCACCTTCGAGTTGTTCCAAATCTGTATAAATGTCTTTGTTCAGATGATATTTGTAAGAATGCTTATAAACAAACAGATCTCAACAACCATTGACTCCCATAGTAGGAAAAAATACAATGGTAGTCAAAAGTGGCCCAGAACTGTTTGCT